>NW_008796110.1:6831661-6832476 GCF_000699145.1 Aptenodytes forsteri
ATCCACCCCCACCCCCCCCCCAGCCACAAAACCCTACATTTACATTTTTGGAAATGAATAATACCGTGCATAAAGACATGAGCGGTGCACCAGCACCATGTCCACAAGCCACCACACCCTAGCTCTGAAACAGGCAGCTGCCATGAAGCTGGATCCAACAGAAGAAGGCAAGGAGCACTCTGCTCCTTGAGAGATTTTTCTGGAAAAGTCTGTCTTAAACCTAAGAAGTTTCCAACTGCCATAAACAGAGGAAATGAATAATACCGTGCATAAAGACATGAGCGGTGCACCAGCACCATGTCCACAAGCCACCACACCCTAGCTCTGAAACAGGCAGCTGCCATGAAGCTGGATCCAACAGAAGAAGGCAAGGAGCACTCTGCTCCTTGAGAGATTTTTCTGGAAAAGTCTGTCTTAAACCTAAGAAGTTTCCAACTGCCATAAACAGAGATTACACATACATCTCGTTAACACAGACCCTCTGCTCCCTGACCTTACACTTCCCCAATTGCTGTCTCCTCATAGGAAGTAAAAATAGCCTTCCTCATCCCCACACCCTCCCTCCCTCCCCTCCCAAATCTCCCGAATCCTATCTCCTCCCGCAGCCTGCGGGGGTGAAAGGGGAGGCGATGGCCAAGGCCGGCTCTGCTCTGGGGCCAGGGCCGCGGCACAGAGCCCCTCTTTGGGAGGACAGAGCCGGTGCCCCGGACAAGAGGCCTCGGAAACGGGAAGTGGAGGTGGGGAAAGGGGAGAGTCCCTCCGCGTCTCTTCTGCCTCTCCCTACCGTCCCCCGCTCACCGTTCTCCCCGCTACAC
>NW_008796110.1:6833150-6842976 GCF_000699145.1 Aptenodytes forsteri
GCTTGGGGGACGCGGGGGCCTCAGCCGGTAGCCGGGTGTCGCGGCAGAGGGAGTCGGCGGGAGCAGGGCGGCAGGGCCTGCTGCGCCCCTCAGGGCGTCTTCGGGATGAACAGTAGGGGTTCCCGTCTCTCTTTTAATAGCAAAATGAGTCATTTAAGGAAGATCACTGGAAATTTGGGCAAACAGAACTAAAAATTGCCAGGTTTCAGCCATCCCCTTGGCAGCACGCTCTGTGCGGGTTAGTGGATGCGGGTGCTGGGGGGCGGCGGAGCTGAGCGCTTGGGTGGGGGCGAGCGCCGGCAGCGTTGTCTGGGGTACCCTGCGGTGTGCCGGGAGAGATTTTGGAAAGCTGGGTTTGATGCCAGCAGCAGAGAGTGAGGAAATAGACTGTGTGAAATGATTTCTGCTGTAGAAGATCAGACATGGAAAAGGAATGTGGTCAGCAGGAGGAAACGGGAAAATAAATAGATTTGAAATTTTTTACCGCAAGAGTAAGAAAATGTGAAGAGTGTCTTCCAGCGGTGTGACATTGCAGGTACACAGAGGGGCATTTGAGGTGACGGCTTGCAAGGATTGCCTGGAAGAAGACATAATAGAAGTTTTGAGGAAAACTGTAATAGAGGAAAGAAAACATTTGTGTAACTCAAACCACGTGGGTTTGATGCCAGTGGAATTCTGTATCCTCTTCCAACAGTGACCCAGGGGCAGATGCCCAGGGAGTGCTGAGGGAACAAGGCAGTACGCGTGGCACTTCCTGGGAATGCTGCCTCGCTTCCAGGCAGCCGTGGCACAGAAGATGGTCATCCTCTTCAGTGACTTCATTCTAATGAGGATTGTCGAACTATTCTTCAAGGGTCAGGTAGACAGTGGGAAGTTTTGTTTTCTTCCAGGAGCAAAGTCAGGCTGGGAAAACGCATAAGCAGGAGAAGCTGCTTTGATAATGATCTGTTCTGGCAACAGTGGGACAGTCGCAGACTCCATTCTGCAGAAGGTGAAAAACTGTGGAGGCCTAAAAAGGAAACCAAAAGAGGAGTCAGATGATCTTTTTGAGAAATCCTTCCTGTTCCTTATCAGAAGTAGAAAGAACATGGGAAATACTGGTGTTAGCCAAGTAGAGTGTTTGGGTTTTAGTGGAACACTGGGATAAAGTCTGAATAAAATTGGGTGTCTGTAGGCTTCATCTCATTAATATGGGTGCCAATTTCCTGGATGATACAAGAGCAAGGACAGCTGAGAGAACAAAATAAAATATCCTCATTCCACATTCTAAAAAAGGACAACCCTAAAGCATTATGAAGTAAATCCAAATGTTACATTGTTTGTAAGGGGTACCTCTTTCAGTTTACTGCATATTAAGGTTAGGAAACTCAAATATGTAGGACAATTTGGAGCTTGAGAAAGATTGTATGATTAGTATAACAAAGTTAGTGGGTAGAGACTTGTATGATGTTGAAATTGATGGTTAGACTTCATTCTTCAGGATGGAAAAGGTAAGAAGGCTGGTGTATTATGCCAGAGTGGCCATTAGCTGTTTCAAAGTCAGAGAAGTTTCAGAAGAATAAGAACTTAATTATTTATAAATTAAAGTTCTAATTCATTAAATGAAATATGGTGTGCCATGGACCACCTGATCTTGCTAGAGAATAAGTTGAACTTAATGGTCTGTTCCTAATGCCTGGGAAGAATAAAGTTTTTATCGTTACTTCAAACTGAAGGAGGCATGGTGGAGGAATTATATGTCCATTGATAACTCTTTGGTAACATTTAAAAAATACATTTTCTTAATGTCCAGCACAGTGTACTTCACCCCAGTTATGATGGACAAGGGAAAGCTGATCATTGACTGGAAAATCACAGGTGTCAAGATACATCTAAGTCAGTCATGGTTAGTGGTATGAATGTAGCCAGCTTCTAGCCAAAGGATCTTGTTATGCTATAGAGTTCGTCCACATCTGTCTTTCTTGCATGAGTATTTGTACACAATGATTAATGCTGTCACATAGAGTAATGAAAAATATTGCCAATATCTGTAGAATTTTTCAAGACTGTCATTCTAGATGCCCTAACAGGACTGTTGCATGGAAATGAAGGAAAGTGATATTGGACAAGAAGTTACAGTCAACTGGATACACGGAAATTACAATGGCACCGAAAATCAATGTATGAACAAAGGATGAAAATGAAAAAAAGTCAAAATAATGAACATGCAAGTTGGACAACGTGACCGATTCAGGAAGGTTGAAGAGAGATTTAAAATACCTGTAGCCATGGAGGATAAAGATAATGGACAGTAGTTTATTCATATCAGGAAAAAATAAAGGACAACCAAACCTAATGTTTGATAAGGCCGTTGCTAGGTGCAGAGTGGTGAAGTGTAGAGCAGAAAAGGTACATCTAAAGGATGTTTGGTTTTGGAATATCTCACATACATTATTTGGACTCAATAATAAAAGGTAATGGTCTGTAACAGGGGAAAGCATTGTGCAATATTCAGTTTCACGCAACAGGACTTTATAACTTCCACCCAGGAGTCTTAAGAGTAACTAGCGGAGAAGATCTGTGAAATGCTCCTGTTAATTTTTAACACACCTTGGGATTTGCCAGCTAGGGGATGTTGCCAAGGATGTTGCTTTATTTAAAATGTATTAAGAGGCTAGTTCAAAAAGGTAGATCTTACCAGATAAACATGAATAGTTTTCTCATAAGTTAATATATCTGTTGGATGTACCATGTTTACACCAGGTTTTTTCTTGAAGTTTGCTGAAATTAGCATGATGAAGTGAATGATTCAGAGGAGGACTGTGTAGTCATCGTAGATACTAATGGGAACCTTCTGCGTAGTACCCTGGCAGGTGCTTTACTGTGACCTTAGGACTTAATGGGAAATGAATAATCACGCAGAAATAAGTACCATTCTTGCCTTGTGACTCAGTGTTTTGGAGTGCTTGTGTGTGTTTTAAGGAAGAATATGGAGATTTCAGAGGGAATTTAAAGGAAGACTAAAAATAATCCTGAAGATGCAGAACAAATTTCAGGATGTGAGGCTTAAGGGTGTTAAGAAGTGACTTAGGAAATAGCAGTGATACCTGAGTTAGTTTGGAATTTATATGCATCTTATCTGAAGTCATATATCTTTACTTGCTGTTTTAAATTGAATACAGCCAATTTCTGGCCAGTAAATCTCATGCTATAAAATTCACCCACATTAGCAATCTTTTTCATGTGCCAATGTCTCTACACATTGATCAAAGGTTAATTTGTGCTACAATCACATACAGAACAGCAAAACATCCTATTGCTAAGTAGCTAGCTCATGTCTTAGCAGATGTCTAGTCCCACTACATGAAGCTCACCGTGGGCTAGCAGATCTGTCTGAGCAGTGTGTGGTTTACTGATGCAATGAGAGAAAAACGAATTAAAAAAAAAAAAAAAATCAGCTATTGAGTTCTACTTAATCTAATCGGACATGATAGAGCTACCAATCAAGTACCTTGCTATTTTGCTGTACTGCTTCTGTCATTTCTTTCTGTATGGGCTCTGTAGGGCCAGACCCCTGGCCCTTGAGTAGTGCTGGGAGGAAGGGCACAGCAATCCTTCCTGCAAGGTCTCCCTGCAGGGCTGCCAAAATGGCTTGAGAGAAGTGCAGTTTCTGTGCTAAAGCCATCCTGAAGACTGGGAGGAGGCAATGGGACGTAGGGGTTAGCATAGCACGCTTCCTCTGTCCTTCTGCACTGGCCCCAAAGATTGAGATAAACAATGCAGAAAAAAATAAATTACATTTTCATTCTTCTTATTCAAGACAGGTGATTGACATTTGACCTATTGCATCTGTTCAGAGAACAAATTGATGAGAGGTATATTTGGTGCCTACTTTTTTAATCTGGAGGATGTACTACACTCTGTTTCCTGGGACAAAGGTGGACTCTGGCCAAGCTCTGAGCCCTGCTCAGATGGTGCTCCTGGCAGCGGGACAGGAGGAGTGCCCAGAAAGGTGTGGCGGGCTGTGTCCCTGCTGCCTGCTCCTTCCTTTGGGAAGCATCTCCCTGCATCCTGATACCTGTTGGTATGAATCTTAGCATTCCTGCGGGTCGGTGGGAGGCATACTCCAGTTCCTGAGATTCCCAAATATGTATCAGATCTTAGGGCCTTGGGAATTGCCTGCCAGTTTGCCTCCGTATTTTGGGGGAGTTGGTGTTTGCAAACCTTGCAATTTGTTCTTTGTACCTTATAGAACCTTAGTGACAACAGCAAATAGGTTTGTTCTAGAGAAGTGGAATGTTAAATCCTTACAACAGTGTTGGGAAAGAAAGCTGTGACAGGAAGAAGACTAATAAAGTGCAACTGTAGAGCAAACCCGAGACTGAGCTTCCTTCTTAGATAATACTTAGGATCTTTTGGGCCACCAAATACATTCAAGAGAATTACTCAGTAGCCCTTCACCTACTGTGAACGTTCCATTTAGAGTCATAGAGCGGTTGGAAGGGACCTTTAAAGATCATCTGGTCTAACCTTGCATGGGAAAGGGAGCATAGGTGAGATTATCTAGCGCCCTGTCCAATTGCATCTTGAAAACCTCCAGTGATTGGGACTCTACCACTTTCCTGGGGAAGTTGTTCCAGTTAATGATTGTTCTCACTGTAAAAAATGTCTGTCTTATGTCAGGATTTTTGTTGATACCTTAGAATTTACTGTCCTTTGGTTTCTTTGCTTATCAAGTTCACGGTCTTACTTACTGTGGCATTTTTAAGATTGTCACAACATTCTTTATGCTTCACAACCATAATATTTTTACAAGTTTCATTAATTTTGCATCATATTCTATGTTTTTCATGGGAAAGATGCATGTCATAATTATTTAGATGACAAATTTGATATTTAGAATGGATTTTTTTGGTCAGTTTTAGGGGCCTTTATTACCACATTTACCCTAGAAGCTCTTTTTAGGTTCCTCTTGGGATTGCATTCAGATCTTATCAAGGCTTGCTCTGTGACTTCCTACTCTGTTTCTATTCTTGGGAGTTTTCTCAGCTTCTTTCTCCACCCCATCCCCTCCAAGAATAGTCAGCTATATATCTTGCCTTATGTAATTCAAATTCAAAGTCTTGCATTTGCCTTTCTTTTGACATGTACCTATGTTTTAGGAATTAGATACTCATGTTGTTTCTTAGATTTATCTTAAAATGCAGGCCGGTAGTTTACTTTACTGGTTACAACAAGATTTAGTTCTCCCATAAATTGAGGTGCTTCGAAGCAGATATACTCTTTCAAGAACTAAGAGTGGGATTATTTATTTGTGATACAGAATTTTTATTCAGGGATGGGAATGTGCAAAAGTAGGGTGAAAAAGAGCAAGTGTTGAGCATTTTAGAGGAAGGCAAACAAAGGAAGGAAATACACCTGTCTTGTTGGCTGCTACTCTTGCTGCAGCAGAGATAAGGAGGTTGCAGGTCTTTGAAGGCAACGGGCAATAGTGCAGCAGCATCTGCAAAGAGCTGAAGGCAACAAGAAGATGGTAAGGATGAAGTGCTGCATACTAAAACATCTACTTTTCGTTCTAGTCAGTCCCAAGCTATCTTTTAGAAGGAGCAATGCTTACATAATCCCAATTATGTACAGATTTTCAGAGGTGCCAAAAAATCTCATGTTCTGCTGATTCTGAAGCCTGTAATCTTCATACATGGGGTATGTGTCGGTAGGTTTCTCCTAACATGTTTATCTTTGCTATCTTAGTATGTTAACTACTTAAAAGCCGCAGCGTTAGCTTTTAAAATGTTGTCTCTACCTGCCAACTTCTCTTCTTCACCTGCCCTTTGACTTCTTGAGTCTATTGTTTGATAAAGTTGTCAGACTTGCAAAAGTGCTTCATCCAAAATTCTCTGATGAAAGAATCCTGATTTCCTTCTGAAATGTAAAAGTACTGTCAAGTGAAGAAGATTAGTGACTGCTTATAAAACATTTTTCATTACAGGATATCTTCTCTCAGTGCTAATTTATTTAATTCTGATGCAATGTAAGGAACAACAGCATAGTAAAAGTGCATTCTGAAAGTATTCCTGAAGTTAGCAGTGCATGATGGATTGCCAGTACTGAGCAATTTTAGGGGTTTAAATTATAGCACCGGAGTTTTCAGGAAAAATAGGACAACTAGAAAAGTTTTCTCTAGCACTGTTTACAGCATCTGTGGAAAAGTTGCTAAGTTAAACATTAGTCTGTGCTACAGTGTTAAATATTTTATTAATTATATCATAGTCGTGCTGTGACAGTGCTTTGGAAAGAAGAGTATTATCATATCTATTTTACAGCCTGTTTTTCAAAGATAAATTTAGCTATAGACAGGTACAGCTAGAGGGTTTCAAGGAGAACATTTATGATTTACAAAGGGTTCAAAGAATAATCAGGGACTGGAAAATGTGAGCAATCCAATCTGGTTAGTTTATCAGCAAAAAGCTTAAAGGTTTGTGAGTACTTACTGGGAGATCAGAAAGTTGTTAATAGGATGTTTTAATGTGTTAGGATATTACAGGATTCATGGCCAGAAGATAAAACAGGACAAATTCAGGCTAAAAATAAACTTAGTATTAATAAATAAACTTAGTATTAATTGTCAGAGTAGTTGACTACTGGAACAATTTAACCAAGGCAACATTGGCACTAGCAATTTTAGAGTAAAGATTGACCATTTTTTTCTAAAAGATATATTCTGCAGTTCAGCAAGGACTTAAGGAGTCTTGTGGCCTGTGTTGCGGAAGAAGGTAGCAAGGAAGGTCCTGAAGCAATCCTCTCTGACATTGTATGGCATGATTCTCTGAGCCCTTTTCCTGTTCAGCAACTGATGGAGAGAAGCTCAACTGAGAATGGAAGTGGCCCATGGAAGAACCAAAGAAGAGAGAGTACGGTTGGAATGTAATGAACTGGGTCCAGTGAGGATGGAGTACAGAAGGGGATCTGGCTTTTAAAAGGGAGTAAAGAAAAAGTACCAGGGAAATTACTGAGATTAGAGTGGATATTAATGAAACAGGGAAGACCAGGGTCAAATAGAAGGTCCATAAAAAGGTTTAGTAAAGTATTTGAAATGGGATTATTTGGGGAGTATTTTTGATACTTATAAACACCTGAGTCTGAGCTGGTGACCCTTGGCTCCCATTTCATCAACAGGGAGAAATAAGCACTCCAAGGGTGAGATTCATCTGACCTAGTTAAGACGTCTGTCTTAGGGTAAGATTATTGGCTGTAATGAGGTGGCTAGTTCAGACCCAGCTGTCTAAATATCAGGTGCCTGTGTTACGACAGCCAAATCCCCTTTCAGTGTTAGAAGATCAAAGGGCAAGAAGGTGATGGACCAAGGAAGGGGGACAAGGGCTAAGGGAATACCACAAAGGACATCTGAAGTTACAAGGCTAAGGGAAGGGAGAAAGGTCTACACTTGTAATTCAGCATTGCTCTGTGCTCCTCAGGGAACCTGTATTCAGGGAGGTAAATCACACACTTCTCCATAAAGGACTTTGTACCAAGAGGGCTGTATTTCTGTACAGCCTTTATTGCAGCTCCTACTTGGACATCAGGAATGCTGTATCAGTAGCTATTGATAATACAGAGATAGAGCAGGATTAGGATTAACAAAGGGAGAGGACAGGCTGGGGATTAGGAAGCGGGGAGAATCAAAGTGTAAGGGTTCTGCACCCCATAATGGCTGAAGAGGGCCTTTAAGATAACTGTGTGCTTTACAACAGCTCCGAGACTTCTCCAACCTGAACCAGTCTAGCTCTCCTTTGGTGTACATCATTTGTTTGCCTTTGCTCTGTACCAGGATAGGTTGGGAAGAAAAGGGAGGACCAGGAGAAAGCAGCAATGGTGCTAGGAGAAAGCAAATAAAACTGAGGAAAGCAAAGGAGCCGGAGCACTGCTCTCTCCAGCCATTAACTTGTTACAGGAATAGAGCATTAACTCACAGGAATAGTGCAGCCACCTGATTTTGAAAAGCTCCATGAGAAAACACAAAAATTCCTTTCCTTCCCTCTCACTGAGCCTGGTTCCTGTTTATATTTTCAGTGGTTCCTTTCTGAAAAAGGAAAGTGTAGTCTTCTAGCTGGATTTATTTACTTTCATTTTTAAAGGAGACATTGTTTGGCAATTTTATTTTTCAACAGGAAATGGCAAATGTGCTGATTTGTTTGATGAAGCTGAGATTCACTGGAGGAGTCCAAATTCCTTTTTCTTTTACTCTCTGTAGAACTGAATGTCTTATGAAAATAAAATCTCAATAAAGGTAAACCATGCAAGCAGATGTGACTGAAGGGCTGAGAATTTCTGCGCCTGTGCAGGGAAAAATGCCTCAGAGACAGTGGTACTTCATGCACCCACAGTGGTGTGGTGGGCCTTAATTTTTGATCTTGTGTCACCTATTAGAAGAAATAGTAGAAAGAGGAGTTAGGATTTTGAAGTAAAGCAGATAAAATCTCAGTAAAGGTAAACCATGCAAGCAGATGTGACTGAAGGGCTGAGAATTTCTGCGCCTGTGCAGGGAAAAATGCCTCAGAGACAGTGGTACTTCATGCACCCACAGTGGTGTGGTGGGCCTTAATTTTTGATCTTGTGTCACCTATTAGAAGAAATAGTAGAAAGAGGAGTTAGGATTTTGAAGTAAAGCAATGTAATTTTGGTTTTGATTGTTTGGCCCCTGAATGATGCACAAAATTAGTACTTGAGTGCGCTTGCTTCTGACCTCAGTAAAAGTCCTGAATGCTAAATACTTGTGAAAATTAGGACAGTGTCCGAATGTTGATGTGGGAACATAACTTCAGTCATCTACTTTTGAAACAGTTGCCATGTTGTGTATTGATAAAATCACATTAATCTATTAAAAGAGTTTTTAAGGGTTTTTTTTTAATTCTGCACTGTTTAATGGAAGACTGGCGCAGATGGTGGTGCAATTTGCCTATAGCAGTCATGTAAACCCTGTCCTGCAGAACTCACCTGTGGCCTTAGAGCCCAAGATCTGCTTCCTTCAGAGATCTGTCATTTCTTATCTCTGCACAGGGGTGCAGTGAAACCACCTTAGATGTAAAAGAAACTGAGGAATTTATCTTACCATTCTCCTTCAGCAAAAGTAGTCCTATATATGACTGCAATAATTGCATTGTTCTCAATTTTCTGGTGCTCTAGAAATTAGTAGGTCTCTGTCTGACTACAAGAGAGCCAGGATTTCACCCACCTGGATTCTGAAGTTGATGATGACCATGGGCCTTTTCAGGTAAGATTAAATGATTTGGAATCAAGGGAGGAGGTTACAGACAAATGGGCAGTGTGTCTGTGGGAGGGAATGCCAAGTTTTACATGTCTATACGTTGTCTCAAGATAGCATTTATCTTGCTTGACTTAAAAAAAAAAAATTTCTTATTTTGAGGCCTCAATTTTACACTTGAGTGGGTCATATAAAGGTACAGAGGTCTGTTGCAAGGAGCAAAACTTAATATCAGAAGCATAACAAAGCTCAGTGCAGGAATTATCCATCGTTGTCTTTCATGCTTGTTTTGTACTCGGCTGTGATCAGCTTCATATTGACACCCCTTTATTCAATGGCTTACAAGGAAGAATTCCTGCCCCCTCCCCAAGCATTTCCATTATTGATTATGGGAGTGGGATTTTGATTAGGTTAATAATTCTGTCTATTCCTGAGAAGTTTGTGAAAAGGGAAAAAAAATGGCTTTTTTTTGTTGCACTAAATTGGGATATAGGGATAGTTTGTCAAATTCTCCCTCAACTGGCATGAAAGACAACTGACAAAAGTCTAATGCAAAACCAGAGGAAATATATCCCACCATAACGC
>NW_008796110.1:6843224-6864861 GCF_000699145.1 Aptenodytes forsteri
CCCCAACCCCCCCCCCCCCCCCCCCCGAAGTAATCTTTTGGTTAAGAAGAACAACTCATAACAAAAGTAACACAAAGATTAAAGGTCAGATGATACTACTTTCATTTCTCCATGTTCAAGAAATACACAGAGGAATAAACCAGTATGCTTACTCTGAAAAAAATGCTGCCATTTTCCTCTTTGTGGCCCTTTAGCAAGCATTTTGTGTGAACTAATTGGGAGTGGAAAATTTTAAAACCAGAACTGTATTTTGGTAGTAATTAGTAACTCACTAAAGAATTTCAATATCTAGATGTACTATTTTGAACCAAAGAAAATGCTTTTGGTCCTGGAAAGGGAACAAAGTTTTATTCCACATGTGCTTTAACCAGTTTTCTAATTTTTAGAGAATTGCATTTGCTATGTGTCTGTGCCTGTTTTAACTCCTGTTGCTGCTGTTTTAATGATATCCCTGACTGATACGGATCATTAGTCTGACAGAAAGCCTCGTGTACTTTCTTTCCAGATGGTAAGCTCAGGCTTTTGCAATCTGTGGAAAGTTAGTGCAAATACTGTACTCCACTTCCTTCCTCACCAGAAGATTTTGAACTTCTGGTTTTAGTCTCTCATGTCGGATCAGGATGTACAGCAAAAAAAGGAGTCTCATCCCTGTTGTGATGAGTAGGATGAGGTGACCCACAAACAGAAGTGGGATATCCTGATATGTAAGGTAACACCATCTAGTGTGATGGAGAGGGGTCTCTTCTCATTATTATTTTTCAATTTTTTGTGGTCCTCAAGTCAAAAGTAATCTTTAGGGAAAGAGGCAAAGGAGAGCAGCAAGGAGCCTTTATAGATGTTTCAAGTGCAACACAGGAGAAGACAAAGAGTTTTCTTGAAAATCTAATGGTGGCAGGATGTGAGACTGATAACTTACGAAAGACCTAGAAGGAATGATAATAGGCAGAAGGTGGTGCGACAGAGGTGGACCACCGTTTTCGTATGTTGCTTGCTGACATGATGACATGAAAAGCTGTTTCTAAACCTAGCTGAGCTTATTTGCAGACCTGCTGTAACTGAGTCCAGCTTCCTCATGTGACCTGTGTCCTCGCACAGCGCTGGATGTTTTTTCCTGGCTGTTCCCTTGTGTAGCACATAATGGTTGGACCTGTATGTGTTCATTTCTGGTAGTTTTTAGCTCTTCATTGCTACTTGTTTCTGGATTTGGCTTTTCATTCCTTTTAGTCACAGTCTTCCTTGTTCTGAGTCACATCAGGTTGCTGCTGCCACCATTGCTCCCTGCCTTGTGTGCTGGGACTTCTGCGAGTCAGGGAAGAAAGAGAAGACCTAGGAAAGGAGTGGGAAAATGGGAGGGTGGGAAGGAGAGGGAAGCAGATCTCATGTCATGTTTTTTCCTTCCAGCATATTGCCCTTCAGAGTTTCCGTGCAATACAGCCTGCCTCTCGTCGTGGGCTATATTCCAGGGAAGGATTTTTCAAATTGGCTGTTAATAAACCCTCCATCTAGTCATAAAAGTCTGTTGCAGCCCTCTAAACTTGGCAAAGTTGGGGTTTTGTCATGTGTGCAGTGAAGGACCTGGTGGGGTCACTTGCTGGCGACCAGCCCTGCAAATGGACGAGGCTGGGAGGGACGGTGGTGAGGGCCTGCTCCTGACCGTGGTGCGAGGTGGAGGGGAGCAGACTAAAACCAGACAGATCTATGCCAGCCCAAGGTTTTTGTTTTATGTTTTAACATTTCGTGAATTTCTGTTAGCCAAGCAAAACAAAACAAAAGGGAAACCAAAACAAATAGTGAAGTGATTTCAGTGGACGTCGATGGGCTAATTCCCCTGATGTCAGGCGAGGAGCTGATGAAGAAGGCAGAGAGGAATTTCAGTCTTGACTAAGCTGCAAAATCTGAAGGATACATGCTTGACTTGCCCAATGTCATCTGAGACGTGCCTGACACTATTTCGTATGGATTAAAGATTAGTGATACCAGGCTATGGATGCAAAAAACCCCGGTGAAATATGAGTCCTTGGGGTAGAAAGGAATCTGAGGCAATTGGCACAGAGATTGTAATCTTTTCCTGCTGCAGGATATACAGCCTTTATTTTAGGCTCCCTTTTGTAGTTTAAGGCAATCTGTGTTAAGAGCTGACAATGAATGTACATTAATCTAGTGTAGAGGGCCAAGTATGATGCTAGATGCAGTGGGAGGACTCTACAGGGTTTTGGAAAAAGGAAGCCAAGTCAGTATTCAGTGTTCCTGAAAGGGAACATTTAATAATAGGGGACATTAAAGCAGCCAGAGAGAAGCATAAAATTGGGTGGCAACAAAATGGGAGAGCAATTCTGTGGAATCGTGACTTCTGCGAGGGCTCCTTATGTGGGTTGGACCCTGCCTCTTCTAGGGAAGAGGGTTTCGAAGCAAGCCCTACATGCTTTGTCAGTGACATATGGGCAAAAAAAGGTTAATGGCTTACATTTTTCTGATAAAAATGATCAGTGTCCTTTAGCAAGGGGTATATTTAGCAGATCCTAAACAGATACTACACTACAAAAAATAAAACTGTACTTTCCTTTTTTGCTTTCTATTTTTGCTCACTGGTGTGTATACATATACATCTGATAAAAAGCCATGAAAGATACCCGGAGATTCTTATCTAATATATTTTAGTGCATGTTATAAAGATACCATCTAAAGAAAACAAAGAGATGTTCCAGTGTAGCTGTTTTGAAACAGAACAGTTTAGAAACCTGAGAATTACTGTCAGTGTAGAACTTTTATTTATTTCAGTTAATTCACAGTTAGTAGTTAAATCCACTAATCAAGTAGATTTATCTTTGTAGTTTTATTAATTATACAAACATAAATATGATGTAAGACTTTCTTTGTCTGGAAGTCATGTATTCCCCAATGGTAAGACTTGGGACTTCAGGCGTATGGACTGTGATAGTAATTTATCAGTCATTTTTCGTTAGCGTTAGGAAATAGCTGAAGTAAAGAATGATGTGAGTGATTCTGTATGGTACTCTTTGAACGCAGTGATGGCACTAGATGGCACTGTTGGTTTTAGTTTTACTGCTGTCTTGCTGTTCTAGGGAACTTGTCTTAATTAGCTTCCTTTTGAAAACAAACATGCTGTTTCAACAGAGGGTCAGTGTACATTGTTCTGGGCTGCTGCTTTTATGTTTATAGTCATGTAATCAATATGTTGGAAGGGTAATTAATTTTTAACTTCAAGCCAATTGTAGATCAAATGCCAGTAGAGTTACTGGGTGGAGACAGTTTAATTTCTTTTGAAGCAATGATACTGATTAGCTGTAAAGGGTTTGCAGTGAGTTGCTAGAGATCCAGAAGACCTTCTGCTTTGAAATACTAGTGTTAACTTTAAAGTTATCATTATTACTGTGATACAGATTAATGAGTTGTGGCATAATTCTGATGAAGTTCCTCTCATGCACTTGCTGTATTTTGTCCTGTCAATTCCTATTTCAAAGCAGCTTTATTTGCTTTGACTATTCTGTTCCTATCAAAGGCATGGTACAAAGTCAACATTAAATTGATCAAACTCACTTTCTGCTTTTCATCCCTTTTCTCTCATTATCTGCCTTCAGGGACTCTAGAGGGCCCACAGCTAAGGATGAGATGTGACCCTCTGCACAGCAGCATATAGGATACTCTTAAGAAGCCGGGGGATTCTGAAATCTCTCCAACCCATGCGTGCGGGGCACACTGGTGTCCTGGCCTCACTTCCCTTTCTCCTGCTGCCTAGGGCAGCTCGGGCCGTCTCTCAGGTTCCTTACTTGGAGATAGTTGCTAGCTCAATACTTCCAGTGCTTTCAGCTCATGCCCTTGATGATTCCTTGTCCTCTGAGCCGACTTTTCTTGATCATATTTTCATCCCTTCTCTCTCTTTCATCTTCTTTCTTGCCTCTGTGCTTCAACATTCAAACAAATTAGAATCTCAACACTCAGCTCTCCATCCCTGTCTTATGACTTTAACATCTTCCTGCTCCTTTTTTACAATCAATAACTGGGCCATTTTCATGGATAGGCTATTGATCACTTCTCCAGGTGTCTGGATTCTTTCTGATCTAGTGTCTGTGCTTTCCATTACATTAAAATTTCACTACAGGCTCTGGCTATCCATTCTTGGGCAAGTCTCAGAGCCTTTCTGCTGTCCTCATCTTCCTTGATCTCTTGGCCGACTTTAGATACTTTGATCATTTAATTGGATTTCATACCAAGTAAAACCATGAGCACTGGTTTAATCTGAAATTAAGCTTTTGTTTAGTCTAACATTAAAAAATAAGGTCAATTTCAAAACAAAAAAAATATTTCCCTTTCTCTGAAAAAAGCCAGCCTCTCGTATTTTTTGGGCTTAAACTATTAATTGAATTCAGTCTGAACTGAACAGCAATTTCTGTCCTTTTGAGTCATACTTTTGAGTAAATCTTATCAGTTAATGGGACTGTGTTACTGAACTGTGCTGCAAATGTCTCTGATTTCTGCTGGAACCAAGAATAGCCCTCAGTATGGATGGGCACAGCCATCAGCTATTGAGACTTGTCAGATTTTTAACCTTTTCTGGAAGACAAAACATCATAAGTAGAATAACGATCAGCAGAGGTTAGCGTCCACGCCATTACATTTTCTGTCAGAAATGAATATTGTGAGTAATAAAGGCAAAACTGCAGTTACTGCAGCAGACTGCTCTGTAGACTGTAGTCTACAGTTGTTTGTAAGATATTAGATTAAGATCATGACATTTATTCTAGTTATGAGACAAACTAGAGATGGATATTTGCAGCATACAAGAAGATTGAAAACCCAATTATCATAACCACAAGAACTGAAAAGAAAAATCCATGCTGTCTTTCTGTCTGTCAGTTCTGCAGGATGCATTTTTCCAGTGATCTTAGTCACAGCGCTTCAGAGTACTACTTTTATCAAAACTGACCATTTTGGGAGGTGGTGGGGTGGCAGGGTAGTGTATACTATTGTATTTACAGTAGAGGGAGCTGATGTTCAATGAGTGCATGCGTGAGTTTTTACTGCCGTGCCAGTCTTTGTACAGTATGAGTCATTACCAGTGAGTGTGCAAGCACTGCAGAAGAAATATCTTCTTCTCTCACCAGTTTGAGGGGGATACCTCTGCATCCCTCGCCCACCAGCTGCAGTCATGACAGAGCTCTCTGGCTGGGCAAGTGGCCTCAGAGAGCCCTTGTTAGAAAGAGGCACCTCCCGGGGCCCCTGGGCGTTTTTCCATGCATCAGGTTTGACATGAGGGAGAGACTGGCAATAGTGTTAGTATAACATTGCAAACACCAAGCCTCAGCGCACCTCCTCCCTTACCTACTGAAGTCTGATGTTTCCATCTTTCCAAATATCATAACTTCCTATTACATCGCAAACAATGCCTCTTTTGTGCTCTTAGCTTTGCTCTGCTCCCTGGGTTTGGCCTGGTTTCTGCCTGACCCATCTCATGAATAAGTGCTCAAGAAATTCTTCGATTTACAGCGCTCTATTTGGAAGCCAGAGATCTCTAGTTCTCTGGCACTGCTTGGATGGATTATGCAAGTTATTCAAAGTTAGTTGATCAAAGTTAGTTAAAATAGAGACCAAGTAAGTGTGAAACAACAGAATACATATACATTCAAAAATATGAAGAGTTATTATTCTTATAAGTGAATTTTGTTGGGTAATGTGGGCTAAGGGATTGAAGGATTGGGGTTGCAACTAACTTGAGTTCCTGCTCTTGGCTTTGCCGTAGCTCTTTGGGTGAAAGCTGTCCTCCTGGTGAGGCAGCGTTCCTGACTGCAATGGTTCAGCAAAGGTAATCACAAAAGAATTAGTTAGGAAAGGGACATCATTGTCCCAAGACAAACGTAGGATATATACTTAAAAAAGAGAGGACTCGGAGAATTGCAGACCCATCTAACTTGTATAACCAGAAAGATCCTCAAGCAAGTTACTAATTTGCCTTGTTAGCACCTAGAGCCATAGTTCTCAATCTACATCTGTTTGTGGACAGTATGTTGTATGCAACAAGTATGTATGGTACTAAGCACGTAATGTGCTGTAGTACCTTGCTTTTCCAGACAACTTGGATTATATCATTGGTGGCTTTCTTTAGCCATGAGCAACAGAGCTGCTGACCTAATCACTCTATAAAGTAGTAGATTTTGAAAGTACCGAGTTCATCCTTGGCACCACACTTAAGAAATGTGAATAAACTGGGAAGAACTAGCAAGAAGAAAGTTATGATGTTTAGAAAATAAAGGATATGAGTAAGGATTGAAAAAAACTTTTTAGCTTAGAAAAGATGAGATTGAGATGGGACATATTTGCCTAAAATTTTTCTATAAATAATGTGACAGTCATTTGTTGGCTACGTAGCCAGTGTTGGGGCAAAAAAGAAGGAGGGTGGGTCTCACACTGCAGTAAGGAAGACTTAGAAAAGAAATCCAGGATAATTTTAGCACTATACAAATTACGAAGCCCTGAAATCCGTGTAGCTTGCACAGGTTTTTTTTTTTAAAGAAAACTTTAGACAAACGTTTGCCAAGGCAGCTTAGGTGCATTCAGCCTACCTTAGTGGCATGGGATGGACCAAATGATCTCCTGACATTTCTTCCAGCCCTATATTTCTGTGCAAGTGCTTTGAAATTTATTGATGAAAATCACTCTCTCCAAACTGGGTGGTACTATTCATTATCCTTCTTCTTAGCATAGTTACAAAGGGAAACTCTTAACTCCAAAATTGGTTCTTTCTGCTCATTCTCTGGTCAGCTTTCCTCCTCAGGCCTTGGCGGTAGACGTTATCATAGCAGGCTGAAATTGTCACTAGCTGTTTAAACAGAGGAGTGTTTGATTAGAAGCATCAAGAAAGGAAGCAAGGAGGCTTTTACGATGACATTTCTATTAGGGAATTCTCCCAATGTTTCAGTATTTCCTAATCATGAGTAATTTTGGTATTAATTTCCTTAACCAGTCCTCCTCAGAGTGATTGATTTTTCAGCTGCATGCCGTGGTCCCTGTTACTGGATAATACCTTCATGTTGGACAATGTACTGATGTTATCTCAGCTGGTCACAGAGGTAGGATGGATTTGCCTCTTTTTCAACAGCTTTTTATCAGTTTTCCCTTGTCTTGAAGTATAAATGATTGCAGGCTGAGAACATCTCTCATATTCTCTAGCGTAGCTTAGCTCTGTGGTAGGATGTATTACATATTCAATCTGTATTTAAAGAAAATCCACTCCACAACGTAAGCGTCTGAAGTCGTGGATACCTTTCACGTACATGAAAAATAGAACACTGGCATTGCAAAACATAGATAAGCCAAAGCAGCAGCGTTCCTCGTTCAGATCCCCTATATCTGACTGGCACGGCTTACCTCTCAGCTATGCTTTGCCACTAAACAGAAGTCCCCTTGCAACTCTGCAAGTATGTCACTTTATGCTTAGATATTTGGAACTTGCAATACATCTGGGAAGTGAAAAAACACTGGGAAGCATTTCAGGTCTTGAAGGAGTTGAACGCCTCAAAGAGATGGCTTCTTTCCAGAGAAAGCTCTTCCAGCTTTCAGAAGTGCTCCTCGTAAAATTTGACATAGCTATTAGGGGTAGTATATAACTAAGGGAGGTGGGGAGGAGTGATAGTAAACTTGTAGAAAATAACGTTGGGTACCTTGAGCAGTAAAATCCTTTGATCTCATTGCAGTCTCTAATTTCCTTTTTGTGGCTGAATGTATGAACGATGGACAAAGTTTCTGTATTCTCATTCAGGTGGGAAAGGAAGGGTTTTTTGTTGGTGGTTTTTTTTTTAGTTTTCACTGAAATGAGACCTTGTTAGTCTGAATTCAGGTTGAAAATACCGGAGTGTTGCTCCTGTATGTTGTACTTTATGAATGAGTCTGTTTTATAATATCTGCTTGGTAGACTAGTGCATAAGTACAGTATAACAAATATGATCTAAACCAAGCATTTCGTTAAGGAAGGAAACTTCTTATTGGCTTTCAGTATGGGCCGTTAACCTTCATGGCCACCAATTTCCCTGCAATGAAGTTACTATTTTAACACCGTTCAAGCTTTTATGCAGTAAAATATAGGACTACATAAATTTTAATGCAGTCGTGGTAAGTACTATGGGGACTTTGGAAGGGGGTGCATGGGAAAAGTGCTGTGTTGATAATGATTCATCCAGCGCAGCAATAAGGATTTGTTTATATTGATCATCACCATCCAGACATTATCCTTCTATTCAGAATTGTCTGCAGAGAATAATATTGGGTAGATATTTGCACACAGAACCTCCATATGGTGATGCTTTCTGGTAGTGTGAAGACACTGGAGACAAGAAAAAGGACAAAGTATTTGGTAAATCAGTTCTGGTGGACAGAAGAACCCTCAAGTACATAAAGAACTCTAGTTTCTGCCAAATAATCCAAAATCAGTTTCCCTGGACTCCTCCCCAACTCAGCTTTGAGAAGAAACAAAACCTATTTCAAGATGTCCAGAATGGCTGATAGAAGAGAATTCCCTTCATTTATCCAAATAGGCTGGCAGATATATTTTGAAGGCATTCACTCTCCTAGACATATGACATAGACTTAAACATATTTTAAAATAATTTACTTTGTATTTTTGTGATGGTCTTAAGAAAACCCTGCTGCTATAAATTAATATCAAGATACCTAGCAAATATATTTTATCGTTGTTGCAGATGTACAAGTATTTTTCCAGGATATTTTAAACTTAATATTCACAAAAAGAAGTAGAAATAGTCCTGGCATAGATGCCCTTTATTTACCTGCATTTCATACAGCAGCCCAGGTTCACACTTGTCAACGAGGTGAGTTTGTTTTCATCACTTCAAGGACATGATTCAACGTTCATGGGGACTGTCATGGGCCTGACAAAATTTTACCCTCTTCCCATCTGATTCAGAGCTGCTGTTCAGAAGTTCTGCCAATAGCTGCAACAATTTGGTGCTTCAGAGGTCTATGGAGGACAGAAGCAATGCTGGAGCATTTTTACAATTATTGTAAAATTGTAAAATCAACAATAAGCTGTTGACCTTAGAAGGAAATACTTCGAATGCTGTTATGGCTCTTGTGGCCAGGTGGCAGGTATAGTACATAGGCATGGCTGGTAGTTTAATAGGCAAACTGATTTCAATAGATTCAATAGATACGTTTCCTGTAACTGAAAATGAATGAGGAAGCTATTCAGATAATTACATTTCTCTACAAAATGCAAAAGTTACATGGTGACAGTGTTTTTAGCTTCTGAAGCTGGTTGTCCTTCCTGTAGCAGTGACCTCTTCTAAGGAAGAGCTTTTCTTAAGAAAACCATTAGCATACAGTTGGGCTTGGATGTGACTCATTGCTTGTCATGCCCCACTTGCTGACTACGGTATACATGTTGTCACATCACTGCACGTGTTTGCCGTGAGTTCTGCACCATGAGCTCCAACAGGCTGCAGCTCCGCTGTCTTTCTTAAATTGCCTTTATTATTTTCTGAGCCGCGCAAAAGATAGAGAATATATCACCATTGTCTGAAGCGCTTTTTTTCCTTGCTAATTAAAGCTCAGACTGTATTTTTAGTGTTCGTTTTTGGTTTTGTCGCACTTGCAAAGTTATGCCAACAGCCCCAGTGAGCTGCAGCCTCATGGCAGCCGAGGTGTCCATGTTTGGTCATGCACCCTAAAGTTTTTTGGCAATAGCACTTTTCACATCCTAAAGGAGGATATTCAGCTGTCATTTATACCAGAGAGGGGCTCGATGTGCGCTTGGTAATTAAAACTCTGGCAAGTGTTAATACATAGCGTTTGTAGAAGCGCACAGGGCCTCAGAGGCCCGAGCGAGGATGACTTCCCTGTTAAATTGTCGTAATGAATGTGAGAAGACATTCAGCAGGTAATAATGAACCTCCTAACGGCGCTAGGCTGTGGCAAAGTACTTACTACTGAAATAGAAAGACGCATGGAAATCAGATTAAATAAATCACCCTTCTTTGGTGTTCTACCTTGGACTGCGCAAACAAAATCCTGTCAAGCCCGACCTACGGTTTCTTGCTGTGTTCACTTAAATCCCTAACTACAGCCATACTCCTTTGTTGAACTCGGGAGCCTCGTAAGGCTGCAGACCCTGAAGGTCAGTCTGCTGCCCTGAGGCTTCCTGTGCCGACTCCAGACCTGGGGAGGAAGGGATGAGGTGACAGCAGGGGGAAAAGAAACGTGCCTCTCCTCCTCCCTCTAGCCCCAAATAAACTAACAACTGAAAAACTAAAAGCCCGGCATGGTCTGCATGTCAGAGTCTCCCGTTTAAGCCTGATTTGGCTGGACTGCACGTGATTGCCGTTCAGCCGGGAGGGTCTTCCTGGGCTGACCCCGGCAGGGATTTACGCTCGGCTGAGGGTCTCTCCCCAGGCATGGTGTGTTGTAAGGAGGCTGCCGGCTCTGGAAAGGAGAGCGCCAAAGTTAATAGTAACACCAGCCAAGAAGCAGTGTTCCTTACAAAACAGAAACCTTTTCTCTCTGTCCCCCAGGAGGTCATGGAGTGGCTACAAGTGCTTGACCTTAATCAGAAAAAGTCTTTTGGCATCCTCATTGGAAGTGATTACACCTTGAGCATTAGCAGGTGGATGGGGATTTCAAAAGGCAAATTCGGGTTTAATGTCAGAGCACACAGTTCCAGGGTGAGAGGCTGATCTCCTCCAGGCTGGTGTCTGCTGAGTCAATCAAGTTGTTCTGAATTCTCCCTGCTGTCTGTGAGATCACAATTTCTTGTAAATGTTTTTACTAATCGGTCTGGCAAAATCCTAAGATTTCCTGTGTCTTTTTTTGATGCTTTGAATACTCAGTTCATGACCTATCTGTTAAAATAATGGAAATTGGAATTTCTCAAGAATAGATGTTTTGTTTAGTGAGTAAAAAACCCATTAGGATTTGTATTTCATTTATCTGCTATGACCTTTTCCTGTGATATAGTGTTATGGCTGAATTCCAGAAATGAAGTTTCTGAAGGGAGAGTTTCATGTTTAGGTTTAAAATTACTTTGATGCCCTTTTGCAGTTGCTCACCTGTACTGCTTCTGCCACTGTAACAAGAATTGCAACGTACCTTCCCTCTTCATTTATTTACATAAGGCATGTAGGTCCATTCTTCATGGCTGAATTTAACACCAGAGACAGAAAATTAGCAACGTGCAAAGTCTTAGCAACCCAATGGTACAGTCTACCATTTTTCCTTGATTTTAGAAACCTTTAATGTTGTTGGATGTATTAAAAATCTTCCTTAATATGGGTAAATTATTTAAAATGGTTGAGTTAATAGTGCACTAAAAAAAGTTTGTGTGAAATCAACAGGAAAATTTCTGTGGGGTGAGGATATCCCTCCCTATTTTTTTAATCTCTTGGCTTTTGTGTAGGATGTCTCTTATGCAACGTTTTGACCACGGGCCACGTCCACTGTTAATATTCATGTGGGGGCAAGGCTGCCCGTGTAAGTCAGCTGAAGATCTGCTGCAGGGTGTACCTGCTATAAACAAAGTTACTAGGATGAAAAGCTGAGCATGGGAAGCTTGTGATTCTGTTGACCCTTTCAAAAAGGCAATATATAGCACCCCTTAGAACTCATGAGAAGTAATCAGAGGAATGTGTTACAAATCTGGTATTTAAGTTCAGACCATCATTTGGCTGTGTGTTATGCTGGTTTAGACTGAAGACCCTGGTATTAATAGTGGACTGTGATAAAACCTTGGAGATTTTTTACTGACTTTTCAGGGGAATCCTGAAAATGTGTTGGAAAATAAATTAGATGTAAATAATTAGAATTAAAAATGTCAGACCTTTTAGCTGGATTGGGCTTGTGACACAACAGAAGAATGTTTTCATCCTTAGCTGCTATTTTCAATGCCATTTTTCCCCAAAATACACTTTGAGTGGAAACTGAGCATATACATGTTCTGTTAAGAAGTAAATGTGTCTGGAGAAAATGTGTTTTGATGTTGGTTTGCTTGGTATTTTGAAATTACAAGAGCATATAAATGCTCTTTTTAATCAGCTGAGACTTTGTGCATTAAAATATTTCTGAGTGAGTTAAGTACAAAATGTCCCCCTGAGGTAAGCCGCTGGAGAAACGAGCTTGTAGTGTCGTCTGGCTTGAGCGGCACAGGACAGCACATGTTGCAATGTTTGGGGGGTACCCGCTTAAAATACGCTTCACAGAAGTGAACTTGTGAATTCAGTGGGAGGCATCTAATGTAACTGGGAGGAAATGCGTGGGAGAAGAGCAGGACTGGCTCCTGTTCCCCCAGAACCAAGACCCCTGGGCACTGCAGTGCCTTCTCTCTTCAGGTGTCACAGGTACAAAGCACCTCGCAGAGCTGAAACGTGTGATGGATGACCATGAGGGACATAGGTTCAGGTGCTTGAAGTTTCTTGTGGATCATGACTGATTACGGAGCTTGGATGCTAAACGCAAGCACTGGCATCCTTGTTGGGCCAATTGGCTACTCTTTACGATGCCCAAATCCTGAGCTTCAAATGTCACCCCCAACTCTGTGTGTGTGAAGAATTTTAAGGCTCTGCATGGGTGCAGGCTGTGGTTAGGCAAGAGACTTCCTATTCAAATAGACTATGCTATAGCTGTTCACAACAAATACTCTGCACCTTTCTTTGATCTATTAATGGGTCGGAGGCAGATGAACCGCATGTTTGATTTATTGGTGCACTCTCCGTATTTTTATGTTTCTGAGTTGTTTCCGCTCTCTCGCACAGTTCCACGGGTTGCTCTTCCCATGTTAGTCAGAAAAAACGTACAGACTTTTATCAGCTTAACAGTCACATGTTAACAGTAATTACAGCACTCGGAGCGTAAAGTATGACAATAATTCATTTTAATAACATGTTTATTAGGTCATAACAACAACTATAAACATAAGTACCATTCAGCTCTTTTGCAGATATATGAACTTACTGACATCAAATCTTTTTCAGAATCACGTATTCTTACAGGTGTCCCAGACACAACATTAACTTTATTAAGCAAAAGTTCATAAATAGTAAAAATGTCCTCTGTTTCACATTGCAGCGTTCCTCAAGCACATATGTACAAGTTTTGGAGTATCTTCTCCAAATCTGTGTGTCATAAACTTCCTTAGCTGTTTTAACAACCATAGAGATGATTTTTTTTTTTTTTTTTTTGCCTGCAGCAAAGCCTTTTGTCCTTGAGCAATCTACAATTAGCATTGCTCTCAGCAGACATGAAAGTTCGTTTCTGAAATGAAAGTGGTGATGAAACACAATACAATATTATCTGCTCATAGTTTGTCTACACACTCTGCCCTCATTATAAATCTTTCAGGTATAACACTGTCTCCCAAGAACAACATGTCTTCCTTATATCAGTTCTTTTTCTGCACTACCTCTCTTTGAAGATCTTAAAATGGCTGGCTTGCAGCAACGGAGATATTATACTTAGGGTGGAGTGTGTTTACAGTCAGTTTTTTTCCTTTTTAATATTTACACAGATTTTTTTCTTTAAGGTTGCTACAATTTATGAATCATGTACGTTGACATACATTTTCTGAAATGTTCACAGTGCAGTATTTGTGGCCTAACCAAACTTTGTAAATGTCATTAAAAATAAACTTTTTTTTTAATATAAAAATAGAATACTTTATGTGTTTACACCAACAAACCCAGTTCTAGCCTATACTAAACAAGCTATACAGTAGTATGCACAGAATTCCACAGGAAGAGAAATGACATGTGATGCTTGCCCTAAAGCTATAGTACTCTTCTCTAATGAATGAAAGTTTTATTTACTCTCTCTTTTAAAAATTGTTTTTCTGGTCATAATTTAGGAATAAAAGTAGGTATCCTAATTCACTGGGTTGTGTAATCCAAGAAGAGGCTTGGGGAGCCTAAAGCTGTTTCTTCTTTTGATCGGTCTTCTCAGCTCTTTAGGGCTGGCACGAAGAAGTTATCAACATTCCTGCTATGGCAGTGTCTTTTTAGGTCAGGGCTGGCTGCAACGCCTCCGTTCTTTACTCACCTTTGGCGGCAGCTCCACCCAAGGGTAAGTGGCAGAGCTTCAGCTACTTGCTGTGTGACTCACCAGACAGCAGCTCCATAAGGTTGCCAGCCTGCCTGTCTCCTCTTCCTCTAGAATAATGCAGCCCATATTACTACATCCCAGGGATTAGCCTGGCATTTAATATGGATGCCCTCAAGTTTTTATTCTCAGAGAGTGGTTAATTCTTTATTGAAAGAAATGGAGGCTTTGCATTTTTCAGCAAGAGATCTGTCGATACAGGCTGTTACTCGAAGAAGTGGTTGAACGTTGGAATAAAGTTGACACTAGGAATGCTTTAAGCTAGATGATTTTCCCTTCATTTTATGTACCGTCTGACTACACCAGAGGACTGGCAAGGCTGACATACTTATTTCACTGCACACCCTTTTTTGATGTTGATTTCTGTTAAGACATTTACCATGAGGCTGGCTCTCCTGGCTGTCTGTGTTCTAAGAAACTTGTTGATATAGTGCAAAAATCCAAAGTTTGGACTGTGCGGGAGGAAAATACATTTTAAACTCTTGTAACTCTCATTGTTTGTCTTAGCCTTCTGGGTGAAAATCATTTCTGCACTGCTCATTGTCCTAAAGTACATGCAACAGTAACAGTCCTTCCAGCCGTACTGATCGGTATTCTACTTTCTCCTTCACGGCATTAATGATGAATCTTTGTTCTTGGGTCTGAGCACACATTAATAAGAGCTAGTGAGAACTAGCTCTGGATGGCAGCACACAACACTTCCATTTGGTAAATTGATGCAGTTGTCCAAATTCTTGGAAATTACCGTGATGGTTTATAGAATCCCATAGCCTTAAACAATATGATATCGTGTCCTTGTACTAGTGCAACTTGGGCAACAACATAAACATGTGCAACAGTGTTCTCACAAAGACCGGGCAGTAAAAACTAGTGGACAAAACATTTTGCTTTTTGTTCATACAACTGAGAATGAATTTTCCTCTATTTCAGACATACCCATCATGTGTCAACATCCACGTCTGTGTTGTCTTGTGATGATAAAAGAGAAGGATAGGGAGCAATGCACTTCACGTTGACATAAGTAGCATTGACATGAACGTAGTGTTCCCCAATAAAAGTGGAGAAGATTGTTGATATTTTTGAAACAAGTTCAGAAAATGCTGGACGCATCTCAGGTTTTGGATGCCAGCACTTCAGCATGACTTCATACCTGCCATTCAAATAAAAGAAGTGTTCAATTATGAAATCAGGTAAAAAGGAAAAAAAGCCCTCCTCTTTCCTCCTACAGTCTCACTTACTATAATATCAGAATGAGCAGCATTTGCAGAAGGCTTTGCAAGCTATTTACTTACAGTGGGTCGGGGCAGTATTCAGGTTGTAGCAGCCTTCGTCCTTGTAATAAGTAAACAGTTATATCAAAAGAATTTACATCAGGGTAAGGTGGTGCCCCTCTTGTCATAAGTTCCCATAACAACACACCAAAGGACCACTAAGAAAACAAAGAAATAAATAATAAGTAATAGGGTTGGAGGGCTCTACATTCCAGTTTTAGAAGATGGTTTGACAGATTTAAGCATTCAAATGCATGGATTTTCCCTTTGAAAAGTTATTTTACTGCATTCAGCTTTCTTTTAAGTGGGTTAATAAATGCTGTAGGGACTTGAGGAGCCACTTAAATTAGAGCCAGAGAAACTCAGCTAAGTAAATTAAAAAAAATAAAAGCCTATAGGCCTGCTACTTAGCTGGTATAAATTTGCAGACCTCTTTTGAGGTTAATGGAGCTCTGCCAATTTACATGAGCTGATGTTCTGACTAACCCTGTGTAAATATATACTGAAGAGAATATACATGGTGAAAATTCTATGCATCACGGGCTAATTTGAATCTGGATTGAAATGAGAGCTAAAATACAAAGTGATCCAGCCACCTAATGACTTCATCTTATAATTTTTTCTTCATAAATGGTCAGGTAATACTTGAGATTGCTGTAGGCAGTCAGTAAGTATTTATAAAGCAAATAAAGTCTTTTTGAGAACTACTAAATTTTACAAGTGTCAGAGTTAACCTGTTTTGTCAAGCTTTCCAGAGCCCCTCCTATAGCAGGGTTCAGCTCTGACTTGGCTTGTTGGAATGTCCTTAGTTTCCCTTGGAGTGGGATTAAACTCCTAATTCTTTCCTGAGCAGTAACAGATAATCAGGTCAACATCTTGTTGCTTTGTGATTGGGACAAATACCCTTTCTGGATGTAGAAACAGTCTCTTATTCTTATGTGAACTAAAGTTATATTCAAATATAAGTTTTGGTTTGGAGTTAGTCCATTCATTAAATACTAGAGAGATGCCTCAGGCAATATAAGAGAAATTAATAGGTGATACAAATATGTTTGTACATTACCACATCTGACTTTGTTGTGAACTTCTGAGTTTGTAAACTTTCTAAAGCCATCCATTTCACTGGCAGTTTAGCTCCTGTTTTATTGTGCACACTGTAGTATTCTTTATCATAGACATCTCTAGCAAGACCAAAATCAGCAACCTTGACAGTGAATTTTTCATCCAACCTAGAGAAATGACAAAAAGTATTATCTGCAACTGAGCAGGCGAGATTTACAGTGATGGTGGATTATAACGAGTGACTTGCATTTTTGAGACGGTGACTTTGGAAGGCAGTACCTTATCTTGGATCTATTAACTAATGTAACAGTGAAACAAAAAGTGCAGCAGAATATATGTGACACCCATTTAACATGGTGAATGAACTCAGGAAATTACTGATATTGTTTTGATAATATAATTTGAATTACAGTTCTTTTAAAACAATTGCTCTGTATAAAAAGATTTTTGCTAATAGCCTGTACATCCTGATTGAGTGCTACATCATTTCTTCCACAGCTGTTTCTTCTTCTGTATCCTTAGAAACCTCTCATTTTTATTTCCAAGTCAAGGCATCACCTTTCCTATTCACTCTCAATTTTGTTTAAGGAAGGACCCGTCATTACCTCAGTGACTGCCCATATATAATAACATAGCCGTGTAACTAAGGATGTGTTTGGTGTCTGTACTGGGCATAAGGAAGGTTCTGCTGGGGTTACAGCTCAGCCATACCAGAAGATCTCCCTAGCTTTGCTCCTCCTAAGCTTGGTGTTTGTCTTGATAAGCAGTATCATTGTCAGAAAACAGAGCATGGGTGTTGGCGTGCTTAAGCCTATCCTTCATCATATGTGCAGACCCAGCCACAGCAGCAAACACCTGCTTCTGGGCTTCTTTACAGAATCACACAATCACAGAATGGGTGAGGTTGGAAGGGACCTCTGAAGATCATCTAGTTCACCACCACCTCCCCCACTCAAAGCAGGGTCAGCTACTGCAGGCTGCCCAGGACCATGATCAGCTGGGTTTTGAATATCTGCAAGGATGGAGACTCCACAACCTCTCTGGGCAACCTGTGCCAGTGTTCAGTCATCTTTACAATAAAAGCGTTTAAGGGACCTCAGATCATCTAGTTCACCACCACCTCCCCCACTCAAAGCAGGGTCAGCTACTGCAGGCTGCCCAGGACCATGATCAGCTGGGTTTTGAATATCTGCAAGGATGGAGACTCCACAACCTCTCTGGGCAACCTGTGCCAGTGTTCAGTCATCTTTACAATAAAAGCGTTTCTTCCTATGTTTAAATGCAATTTTCTCTATTTCAGTTTGTGCCCGCTGCCACCACCTCCCCCACTCAAAGCAGGGTCAGCTACTGCAGGCTGCCCAGGACCATGATCAGCTGGGTTTTGAATATCTGCAAGGATGGAGACTCCACAACCTCTCTGGGCAACCTGTGCCAGTGTTCAGTCATCTTTACAATAAAAGCGTTTCTTCCTATGTTTAAATGCAATTTTCTCTATTTCAGTTTGTGCCCGCTGCCTCTTGGCCTGTCCCTGGGCACCACTAAGAAGAATCTGGCTTCATCTTCTTTAGTCCACCATGTCAGGTATTTATACCCATGGATAAGATCCCTCTGAGCCTTTTCCAGGCTAAACAATCCCTTCCCTCAGCCACATGGCATTTCCCTCTCTTGAATTTATGAGGTTTCTGTCTGGACAACTCTCTGAATGGCACACAACCATCTGCTGTATTTACTGATGTAATAACTAAATCCATACCAATGAAGGGAGTAGGAGGGAACTTTGATGGGTCAACAGGGGACAGTTTATGCCACAGCAGCTTCCTGCACCTCTTCTGGGATAGTGGAATAGAGTCAAGAGTCCATGGGGACTGTATTTGCATCCTGGTTTCCTTTCTGATGGACATCGCCATTGTGGCAGGGGCTGTGCTTCTGAGTGCTGGATTACATATGGCCACTGGGGAATGTGGGTCTTCAATCCTACGTCTTTCTCTCACGTGGCAGTGGCTCTCCAGGCTCTGAAGTGCTGAGCCATGTGGAAGTACAAAAGCAGCCATTCAGTTGGCAACGTGAGACATCCTGGTAGCTGTTCCCTCCTCACTCAAGGAAGAGACAGTAGACCAGATGGAATGTCCTATTGCCACTATTTGGACTTTGATTAGATGAACCAGGACTTCTATCCAGTAACCCAATTCCTTTCTTCTTAGGAAGCCTGAAAATCATGTTCTTGTGGCTTTTTTCCTCCCTTAAAAAAACAGCAGCTGTAAAAAAAATGTTCTTTTTCAGAGGCTGTTCAGCTGCACGAGTGTGCACCCTTTGAAAAAGAATAAGAAATCTGATGTCACGGGTGAATAACCTTTTTGCAGCCAGAATTCCAGATTATGACGTGCTAAAAATAAACTCTAATGTTTAATCCTGTACCTTGTTAGTTCACAACACAGGTGATGAATCAGCATAATAGTATCGGCAACTCCTGTATCAGTTAGTCTGTGTGTGAACTGAACTGTCTGGCTACTCAGACGCTAGTAAGATTCTTTGCATGCTCTGATTTTTTTAATGTTAATTTGTGTGCACAAGTGAGCCAAAGTAAGCTCATACTCATGTAATGAAAGATTACTGTCAATAAGTCTCACTGGTGTTTCTTTGTGTTCCTGTTTTTCTCACAAAGTTCCCCTGTGTTCCTCTCCCTCCTGCTAGGTGCGGCAGCAGAGACGTGCTGCTTCTGAAGAGGTTGGGTGGAAGCACAGCAAGTTGAGACAACAGCAGTTTAACTTCCCTTAGGAGATGCCTTTTAAACTCTCTAACCAATGATTTTGCGAGACTACACTTTCACCTCAGCTTTTCTTATTTCCCACACTCAAAAAAAGCTTATGTAAGAAGTGAGCCCTTAGCAAGCTGAGTAGCTCATCAGTATGCAAGACAAACATCAGTATGGTTATGGAACAATGAAAAAAACACCCTATTTTGACTAAAAAAGGAGAATCCTGGAAAATTTCATTTATCTCATCTCACTGTCTTACACAGAAGAGTGTGATAACGTGGCTGGAATTAGATGTTTGTACTTACATACAGTTTCTTGCTGCCAAGTCTCTATGGACAAACTTTTTGCTTGCAAGGTATTTCATCCCTTTTGCGACCTGAAGGCCAAATCCAATTAAGTCTTTTACTGTTGGGTTCTGTAAAATACAAACATTTGTGATACAATGAATGCAGAAGCCCAAGGAGCAGATGGTTGTTTTTTTGCTGTGACTTTCAGTTTTTGACACACCTATCTTGCCATCAGAATGATCAAGGCAGGTCAGTGCTCGTAATAAAGCTGGCGTAAGCTTAGGTCAGGTTCTTACCTCCCGTGAGGAAACACACTTTAAGAAATCAACAAAACCGACAGACTCCAGAAGAGTGGAGTTTGCAGCATAAGCAGCATGACGTGGGCTGAGAAGTGGAACAGTATGCTGAAACCTCAACATCACAGCTGGTACACAAAATTCAAATTTGTGAACTTAGAGTAATAGCATGTAACTCAGTAGAAGGTGCTAACTATGAACTTGGAGCTCATCAGCTGGAAATGACCAAGAAAGGAGAGAGTCCTATTTGGGGCAAAATAGGTGCAAGCTATTATCAGTATGATGCCATGGAAAAGGCAAATGAGACCTTAGCAGTTACCAGAGGAAGATTTTCCACAAAGTGGTAACTCTTTCTGCTGGTCTACAAGGTAAGACCTTACCAAAAATGTTAAATATATAAATAAATATAAACATAAACCTGTAATTCTTTTATCCAACAGCACGACTTGTTATATAATAGTATGGTCCGACAGATTTTTGTGGTGTTGACATTGCTCCATATCATTTTCTTCTGTGGAACAGTCCTGTTCAGCTGTGGTCATTATTCTATTTATTTCAGGAAGGACCACGGCACTATTCACAGACAAGGTCCCTGCTGCTTGTAGAATGAAACAAGCTCAAAAGGGAGGAGGTCTCTTCCTCAGAAAGCTTAACTTTCCCCAACAATTTGTCAAGATGCATTTTTTTTTTTTTATTTTACTGGCTATTGATGATTGCCATAGAGGCAGGGGTGAAATCCCATTGGCTCAGAAGTCGCTTTATGTTGTCCTAGCACTGTGACATGGGTGAAATATTGCAGTATAAAGTGGGCTTACATTACCTGAGGCAAGACCTGTGGTCTCATACTTGACAGAAAGCAGTGAGGCACGCTTGAGAAATCTGCAGTCTTTCAATGAAAATGGGGAAAATCTCTGATAAGAGAGTACTCATAGTTTGTATAACAATTGCTGTTTGTCTTTCTTAAGATAAGAAGAAAAAACATTGATAATAACGGGACTATGACACTCTCTAGCTGGACGTGAAGATCCCTTACCTAGGAGTTGGAAGAGCAGATGGTGACGACTGGCACAGCTGTGCTGAAGCCAACAGAGATATGCCAGTTTAAACCAGCAGATGGTTGGGCCCCTTGACTTCGATCTCATAAACACATTTGTTTATAAAGAGGCTTATGGATGGGAAATGAGAAATACTTACTGCTGATAATTTCTGGGAAACATTCTAGAGAGGAATTTGAGGGGGAAGGGAAGGAGTGGCAGCGCTGCGGTCGGGCTCGGTGCCAGCCTAGTCAAGTGCTAAAGGTTAAGGTGTAGTAACAGCAGCAAGTTATAGACGTAATGTAATTACCAGAGCTTATAACCTGTGGTGGTGGAGCAGGGCGTGGCTAGACTTGCATTACCGTTTGGTAGACCTCACCATGTACTTACATGAGTCTCATTCCTAATGAAGTTTCGAAGATCTCCGTGTTTCATGTATGGAAGAACGACTAAGGGGGATCCTTCATTGGGCAAACAGATTCCCAAGAGTGACAGAACGTTGGGATGAGTGAAATCTTTCATGATTATTCCTTCTTTCAGAAATTGAGCTACTTCTTCCAGGTCTGTAATCCCTGAGAAATCCAGTAATAAAATGAATTAATTAAAAAAACCCCAAACAAACTACAGTTTATTTCTGTACAGCATGTCATTGCACAACAAAGTGATAATGAGAAGCTACAAACATGCTCCCCACCTCCCACATTACAACTAGGTTATGTGCGTCGGTTTTCTTACAATGACCAAATACAGTTTGTTGGTGATTTTAATTCCGTTTCTCCTTTTCTTACTATGAATTATTTAGAACTGAATAACAACAACTGAG
>NW_008796110.1:6864884-6874011 GCF_000699145.1 Aptenodytes forsteri
ATAGCTCTTCCTGTTTTTCCAGCAGCTTTGCCTGCTCTTTAGCAATTTAACTTCCGAAAACAAATCTTCACTAGTCAGTAGAATAAAAAATGACACTGCCTTTCCCTCATTTTCCTCTGTCCTTTTCTTTGTAGAGGAAATAGATGGGCATTTCATTTGATGCACAAATATATACCAATGCCTCGTGGTAATCTAAAGTCACTGGAATTGCTCCAGAGATAAATCTGATCCAGCTGCAACTAAGAATCTTTATTTGTGAAAGTACACTTCACTGTAATTAATTAGTTCACCCCAGTTATCCTTGGAATTATGTATTAAACATGTAACTCACTATTCAGTGACTTCACAGCACAATGAATTTTCCTGCCATCGTTATCCAGCAGTGTCCCATGGTACACACACCCAAAATGTCCTGTGAAAAAAATGAGCAAGATTAGCTTTAATAAGTAAAATTAGCTTTCTGGTATTTTCCGCTGGGTAGCAATTATGCTTTAAGAAAGTGATCACACTCCATTTCTGTCCAATTCCCAACACTTGTAATGTATACTTCATAACTAACACATAAAACTATCATTACATAAAACCATTATTACATAAAATGAAAACTCTATTTGCAGCATAATTGATATTTCTTGACCTAGATGGAGAGCATAAGTAATGACAAGGCTCGCGCCACAACTGCTTCATATTCTTGTAATGACTATGCACACAAAAACCATGTCAGCCCATTCCCACCATGCTCTCTTGTCAGATATATGCCAAAGGAGGGCACTGGAAGGCACAAGAGAGCAGTTAGAAGGAGCTGACATAACCACTGGATCGGTGGTTCTCAGTGGTCTGTAAGCCCATGCTAAGTGGTCCACTGGATTGTACAGTCTTGATGCTTCTTCAGTGGAAAGGTGTATAAGGAGGGTCACTGTGGGCTTACAGTCTCTCAGGTCTTGCTATTCCGTGGAAAATGCTGAGTGTTAAAAGTGGTGTGTTGGCCGTGAACGGTTTGGGAGTTGTTCTACTGATCACAGACTGACCACATCACTAGGCGGCAGCCTATGGTCTCTGCTATGGCCTCGTTCCTAGTGCAAAATATCACTAAAAGATGATGAGCGAAATTTGCCTTCTTGCAGATGGTCTAAGCAGTGAAATAAACTGCCAGGGACGCAGAAATCCTTCCTGATCCCGGGCTTTCCTGTGAAGCAAATGGGGTAGCCTGCAGAGCAGGGAAACCTACTATGAGAAGTCAAATTGACCTGTTTGGGACACACAGAGAACTTTGAGCTCCAGGCACGTGCATTAATTTATCCAAATCAAATTATGTACATGTAATGGTGGCTTTCCTTCACAGATGTACTATTTACTAGACACTTTTAAAATATTAATATTTGCAGTTAGAAAGCAAAATAGTTTTTTTGTCAAGTGTGAGTTCTGCAGAGAACAAGACTATCTGATTAATTCTACTAGGTTCCAGTCATAAGCGCTGGTGAGAGCCCAGTTGGCTTTGATTTTGTCTTGGGGTGAAATTAATACAAAATTTGTTTTACAAAAGCAACTAAAATCCCATTGGACCACAGATTGTTTGGAGCCTGGGCACAAATCCTAATGCTTGGATTGGGTGTGTCTGAAATATTTTTGGGTTTGGCCCATTTCTAGTTACGGAGGAGAAAATTAGAAAAGGTTAGTTACATCGGTGTCATTCCAGATATTTTTCAACATTTAAAAAATGGGAAATTACTTGGCCTTTTCTGAAACAAGAAAGAAAAGAAAAAGGCCCACCCTTGCTTTGGGGATGATGAAGTGTAATACGTGGAAGAGAAACACACTGACTGTTTGTTTGATTTGTGGCTATTTTCCTGCAGAAGAGGCATTAGGAATATCATCTATAGCCAAATTTTTATCAGTACTCTGATACTTAACAAGAGACCTGTCATGCATGATCTGCAGAAGCACTGAAAATCCAGTTTCTACTTGGGTTACTAATAGGTACTCAATAGTACACAGTTCAATAAATGCCCCTAACAGAAATACTGGCTTGGCCTATGAAAGAAGGAGGGAACCTGCTTACGGAGATGTAGAGGAATAGGACTGATGGGAGAAATTCAGAAAAATAGGTGACTGGCTTTATCAGGGACAAAAATAAGGGGAAGTGAATCAGGAGCTACGCATTACTGCAGCTGGAATGAGAGAGGAATCGGGGGGATGGAGAGCCTTTGGCAGGAGGAAACAAACAGCGAATTTCTCAGAGCTGGGGGAAACTTGCGGAGGAAAAAGGGGTGTGTGCATTTCACCTGGCCCATGGGGACTTTTACTGAATGCACTAGTGACTGCAGGACTTTTCAGTGTGGTGTAGCCATCTTGCCAGCTCTCAGGCTCCGTGTTTAAGGTCACTGGCGCTCCTGCCTCAGTATCGCCTGCCATTTAGGTGTGTGCCTTTAGGCTCATGCAATATTCTGCGGCAGCCTCACTCCTGCACCGCAGCCTCATGGACCAGAAGCCCTGGCTGGGCTTTACCGTAGCCTGGAAAAGGGTGAGAGTGAGGCAGCTGAGGGGGAACCAGCAAGTCTCTGAGTTCAAAGGAGCCCCATTAATTGGCAGACTCCTTCCTCCCTCTGGTGTCTTCTCCAACTGATCAAATGCACAACGCTTCATCTGACTTCAAAGGAGAGCCCCTTGGTTCTCCCCTTGATTTGGTGCGTGGGATGCAGTGCTGTAAGAGGTAAAAAGCTTGAAAAACCTCCGTGCAGACACCTTATTCAGAATGGTTTATAATGAATGGGTGTGCAAAAAGAACAGCAGTTTGCAAGGTAAGAGTCGTGGTACCCACCTCTTCCTATTACTTCGCTGAAGTGCACGATCAGGCTGTCAGCACCAATAACCACATGCTGCACTTCTTTGACCAAGTCGGGGTTTAAGGCACTGATGTCAATGTGGACATTAGTTTGGAGAAGTGGACTGGCTAAATCTGAGTCCCCGCTGGACAGAATTGGGGAGAGGTCAGAGTGAGGATACTGGGCAGGTCTGCACGATCCATTCTGAGACATGCTTGGAAACTGGTCTGCAAGATGAACAGAAACTGTTATAAACCTTTCAGACTTCTCCTTGGAAAATGAAGAGCTTTATTTCATTGGCGAGCAAGGGTTTGAGTTTATCAGTTTGGAAGTGGCTTGGCTTTGCAGAAGTTTTGGTCACAAAGGGAAAATGAAAATATGCATTGCTAATCTGCCAAACTCCAGGAAAACCGTGTCACTAGAAACTTATCCTTGTCTCAGCTCTACTTTTACAGAAGTAAATGGCAAAACTTCCACTTTTCTGAGGGGATGGAATGAAGCCTTGTCACTTCTTGCCATGTGTAGTTTATAGCATTTCTAGTAATTGGCAGTAATGAGAGTAAAATGGAAAAATGACAGCGATATGGGAGGAGGAAGTAGTGAACAATTAAAAACATGAAACTTTTTATTATTGGCATGTTCTAATTTGGTAGGGAACTTTACATTTCATGAAGGTTTCCAAACTGCTGGTGACTGGCTGTATTTATCCAATGGTAAATATTCAACCAGGGAAATGCCTAGAGGTGATTCATATCCTGTAACTGCTGAAGATAATACAGTTGGTGCTACTCATGAAAATAACATGAGCCAGCTGATTTAAAATAGCAGAAATTAAAATGTTTCAGTCAAGCAAGGAATATTTGTTTGAGAAAATTATTTTTGTCAACAGCATGTTGTTCAGGTATTTTAAATTGCTTTTATTTAAAAGATTTTTTTCTAGCATTTTGTGTAACAGAATCAAGGAACTAAGTTTAATTTACACCAATTCCAGTCTGGAATGATTTTTGAGAAAATTATTTTTGTCAACAGCATGTTGTTCAGGTATTTTAAATTGCTTTTATTTAAAAGATTTTTTTCTAGCATTTTGTGTAACAGAATCAAGGAACTAAGTTTAATTTACACCAATTCCAGTCTGGAATGATTCCAGTGGAATGAGTGAGCAGAATTTAGCCCAGGGTCAAAAAGAAAAAAAAGGAATAAATTTAAAAACAGAAATGATCAGATATTTTATCCCAAAGAGTAAAAGGTTGTTGTACAGACATGCCATATATATTTATGTATAAAACCTGGGAAGTTTTCATATAGGGCTGTTATCACTCTAGGTGCTGAGAAAACCTCAGATTCCAGTGGAATGAGTGAGCAGAATTTAGCCCAGGGTCAAAAAGAAAAAAAAGGAATAAATTTAAAAACAGAAATGATCAGATATTTTATCCCAAAGAGTAAAAGGTTGTTGTACAGACATGCCATATATATTTATGTATAAAACCTGGGAAGTTTTCATATAGGGCTGTTATCACTCTAGGTGCTGAGAAAACCTCAGTGCTGCTCTATCTAGAAGCAAAAATACACATTTATGTCACCAAGGACAAATATCTATGTAATAGTCACGGTAAAATACTCTAGCCATGGCTGCAAAATAATTTTTACAGCTGCTACATGTAAATCTGCGTGTTTTCTAATGTTCCTGTCATTTTATTCTTTGACAGTAATTGACGTGAACATTCCTACAGGAACATTAAGCGAATGCACCTCCTTCTTGGGTGCGCTCTCTGCTGTGCTTTGCCAGTGCACAGTGGCCCCAGGACCACTGCAGATTTACCTTCCACCAAGGATCTTTGCGCAGATCCTTGTCTCATGTACCACTTTCCCTTCTAACCAGTGGCACAGGCTTTCCTTTTCCTTTGGGAATCTTTCAATCAAGAAACTTCCTGTGCGAGCTGGTGGCAGCAATTAAAGAATCATAAAGGAAGCTGGGAACGGGCCTGGCTCTCAAACAGCTCCGCGATTGGAGATTACAAAGGTGGAATAAGGATTTGGAGTGATTTCTATTGAGTTGCATACGGCAGCACCTGAAATAGTACAAGACTATGTCTATACCAAGACTAACAAATATCTGTGATATCTCAAATATCATAATATGGTAACTCCTAATAGTTAAAGGCTCTTTAATGGTAATCACAGAACATGGTCTCTACATGTCTTAAAGGACAGGTTCAGCCTAAAGTAGTATGATAAGTGCAGCAGAGTGCTCTTCTGGAGAATACCCGCTCTAAAATGGTGTTATAAGGCACAAAAATGTATTCAGCATAGCGTTATTCTTCCCTCATGCCCACAGGCCTGAAAATGAACAGGCCTGAATGTGTTTTCTGAGACTGGTATCTCAGCACACATGGACCTCCGCTCAATTTGTCACAGTTTTCACATCCCTTTAGCTTAATTTTTAAAATCAACATTTCTGCATCATACAATGTGCCATTTTATAGGAGGGGCAGGAACAGACAAAAGAATATCAGTTTACAAAACTCCATGTCCCATGTTAGGCTGACAGAACTGCTTATAATGACTGTATGAAGTCACTGAGACACACTAAACCTCCAGCCACTCGATGCTATCCTTAAAATCACTTATTTCAGAGTGGATTTGCGCACGGTGTGATGGACCTCATGATAACACAAAATCGTTATATCCACTAGCTCCTAATAAATTGTGGAGCATACTGACAGAGAGTTTTTACTAATAGTATTTTATATATTCCCCCAACCTCAGTAAAAGTAAAAATCCTTTGCACCTCAATCTTGGGAAGCACCTGAGAAGTTCAGTTCAAATAGCAGGCCTGTGAACGCATCAAAGTCCCAAATAATGCAGACACAGACAAACCAGATGAGAAATTGAAATTAAGATATTGATCAAAATAGCTATCATCTGAAGACATATAAAAAGCAAGATGTATAAAACATCATCTGTAGAGATTCATAATAGAGGTGTACCTTCTAGAAAAGTTGATCTGTAGTCTACAGATTCGCTTGAAACCATTTCTGTTGTTGGACTTACACTCCTCGCGCTCACCAGCCTGTCCAGGTGAGGAGTGTGCACTCTGCCATCATAGCGCACTAGGTCGCTTCCCAGATCTGAAGGGGGAGGAGAAAGAAATATTAGAAAACCCTCATGTTTACTGTGTGCCAACATTCATTTAGGTATTTATTTAAGTTCAGATGTTCTGCTCTGCTGGGAAGAGGGCTGGGTTGCTGCTGAGGCAGACATGTGCAGGACCTGAACTTGAGCTATTTGTACAGCACAAGATTTGCTGTAACTTGTGTTAAAGCCCCACTCTTGGCCACACTGGAGGATCCAAGAGAGCTTCGAAGCCTCTGGGGCCAGCTTCATGATCTGACTGTGATAATGCATCAGAACAAGACCTGGTTACATATTAGCTCTCCTCCTCCTCCCCTCTTGCGTAGTGTGGCAGTTCCCACTGGAAGGAAACCCAGACATAGGGGCCAGAGAGGAGGCACACTCTGACCAAGTTCCTGATTTGGGTGAACAGGAGACCAGGACACCGCAGCGCTCTGTGTCTTGCACAACTTAGGCACAGCCTGGAGGACTACAAGGCAACTGGATGAAGCTGAAGTACTCGTGATTCCACGCATGTCATTTACTCGTCCCCTCTTCCAAGGCTGATTGGGGAAGAGAAGTCACTAAGTTTTCCTAATAGCTCAGAGTTCCTCCAAAAACCTCCTTTAGGCATAGTGTGGCCCTTCACCCAGCTCAGGCAAGAGCCAAGGGCTGAAATGCAGCTAAACATTGGACTTGATTGTGAAACGTCTGCTGACAGGTTACAACAGGGCATTGCATGGCAGTTAAGCAAAGCATAAATTGATGTCAGTTTTCAAAATCTAAGATATAATAACGGAATTATTTGATGGAATTGACTATGATGGACCTTTAATTTGTTTCTTCTTCCTTCTCCAGAGGAAAAACACCAAAAAGATAAAAATTAACACTGATGTTGAAAGAACTCCAGCAATTAGTCCCGTGAAATTCTGATCTTGCCGGATCAGCACTTTTCCAATAACTGTTGACAAAACTTCTTGCTTCCACTGAAAAAAACAAAGAAAAAAACCAGTGTGATAATTTCAAAAGACAAGTAAGAAGTAGATTATTAGTACTAAAGTATGAGCTGATATGTCCCATACATATTAAATCTTGATTTTGTGATGCTGTACTGCGATAGGACACTGGGAGTGGAGAAATTATTATATTGGTGTACACGAAAGCAGATCTACATTTTTATGATTCATTACATGCCTTCAGGAACTCTGGTAGTGACACAGATATGTATGTGCTACACCACACACATGGCACGCACTCATACACACACTCTGGATAACAGGGTCCCACTGCTACCAGATGTTAATTCAACATGCTAAATTCATACTTTTACTCAAATGGTGCAGGGAAATGTATGGGTCTATGGATATATGGGCTGAGACGTATGTTAAAAAAAATTGGCCCAAATGTCTTTAATACGTGTCCTCCTGGCATAAATACGCTGTAACATCAAACTCTCTGTTGACAGCGCGTCTGCATTTTAGTTCCCAAGGTCACGTGAGCCTCTCCCTTGCCAGCTTCTAGCTTGTCGACAGTTTAAAGAAACAAAGCAAAATAAAAAAGCAACCCCAAAAATCAACAGCCAAACAATCACCAAGCAGCTAACAGGGCGAAACTGTTTTAGGTCACACGGCACTAGCTCAGTCAGTTGGAATGCATTTGGCCATCTTTTCTCTTTCTCCTATGGAATTCATTCCTCTGGGTACCGTAATGATGGATTTGCCCGTCAAAAGAGCAAATTTTCTTCTTCACTGGGCAGACTGCAATTTCTGAGGCTCCTTGCCAGTAAACAAGCAGAAACCTTATTTAACCCCTTTATGTTGTGTTCTTTTCTATGTACGAAATACATGTCATGCATACCTGTTTCTTAGAAGTTAAGGAAATACCACATAGTAGGACTGATTAAATATAGTGCCAGTCCCGGTTGCATATGTAAAAATACGAACAGGTATTTGCAGCATATGCACAAGTATTATATGAAACCAGGCATTTACAGGTCTGGGAAACAGATTTGCCAAAAGGAGAGCTGCATCTAATTTTATAATTTGCCTGATACATCCAAGAAACTTAATTTGTACTTTTCAAAGTAAATTAATATTAAAATAAATTAATACTTACTGTATTAATAAAGCAAATTAGTTATTACTATTTACTTAGATTGCAGTAGCACATAGGAATACCATTCATGGCCCAGGATCCTATTGAGATGAATGCCATAAAGACATAGATAAAATAGATGGTCCCTGCTCCAAAGAGCTTGCATAGACTTTGATCCTAGTCACACATGACTGGCAAAGTTTCCACTGTTTTCAGTGAATCAGAGTCCATGATCATCAAATTTCACAGTTTAAAGGTAATTCCCTTCCCCTGTGATTTTCCTTTTTTTATATTTTAAAAAAATACAAAGATACTGAAAGATTTGTGTCTTATTCTATGAATCAGTAAGTCAAAACTGTGTACAATTTAAATTTGCAGTAGCACTCTGGATGACTCTAGTGAGACCACCTTTAGAACAATAAATTTAGAACTCAAACATTTGTCCTAAGTGTCTGCATCTTACAAAAAGAATTGAAAGGAAATTACAAAAAGCAGATAAAAAATTCTTTCAGCAAGGATCCGATCCTATTGACTGCAGCAGAATTTTTTGCTGAAAAAACGACTTGTGAGCTCCAAAGTAAACCTACTCCATTTAGTTTAGGTCCTGCTTTGTGCCTAAGGCTCCAGAAAATATCTGTACAAACAGGTAATAACAACAATGATGCTAATATTTCTTTTAAAATAGTTTATATTATTTGAATTTCTATCCCAAACAAACAGGGATAGAGGTATCTCTGTAAACACAGGCTTAGGCTTGAATTTAAAGTTTATAGGTTCAATAGTGACATTGGGAAGAATAATAAAAATGGCATTAATATCCCATGTGTTGTGTAGCTGTCTCACCTCTATATTTAGCTCGCTGTTGGACTTCAGGAGATCACTGGGAACCGTACACAGAATTGATTCTGACTGCAGGAGGAGGTTTTCACAGCTTTTATTTCCAACTTTTAGCACCTCTCCTTTAACAGCTTCTGAATCAATATAATTTCCCTTGGAAAAAAAAAAAAATCAATTTCCTATTACACAACCATCTCATAAAAGTTAAGGAGAAGTCCTTTTATTACCTTGGAAAATGTTTTTAATGGAAAAACAATTGTGAA
>NW_008796110.1:6893786-6968737 GCF_000699145.1 Aptenodytes forsteri
TTGAAAGGAAATTACAAAAAGCAGACAAAAAATTCTTTCAGCAAGGATCCGATCCTATTGACTGCAGCAGAATTTTTTGCTGAAAAAACGACTTGTGAGCTCCAAAGTAAACCTACTCCATTTAGTTTAGGTCCTGCTTTGTGCCTAAAGCTCCAGAAAATATCTGTACAAACAGGTAATAACAACAATGATGCTAATATTTCTTTTAAAATAGTTTATATTATTTGAATTTCTATCCCAAACAAACAGGGATAGAGGTATCTCTGTAAACACAGGCTTAGGCTTGAATTTAAAGTTTATAGGTTCAATAGTGACATTGGGAATGATAATAAAAATGGCATTAATATCCCATGTGTTGTGTAGCTGTCTCACCTCTATATTTAGCTCGCTGTTGGACTTCAGGAGATCGCTGGGAACCGTACACAGAATTGATTCTGACTGCAGGAGGAGGTTTTCACAGCTTTTATTTCCAACTTTTAGCACCTCTCCTTTAACAGCTTCTGAATCAATATAATTTCCCTTGGAAAAAAAAAAAATCAATTTCCTATTACACAACCATCTCATAAAAGTTAAGGAGAAGTCCTTTTATTACCTTGGAAAATGTTTTTAATGGAAAAACAATTGTGAAATAAAAGACTAATGTAAATTTACATTGCCCTGTCAATATGCATGTAACAGGTTTTTTCATGTAAATGGGAGTTTGACAGACAGGCCATAGGGGGATGATAAAGTTTACGGATAAAATCTGCTGTCACTAACACTCATACAGCCCATGCAGTCTTCTAAAAATGTAAATGTCTGAGGGATAAATTCTGTTGGTCCTGTTTAGATTTTTGCATAATTTGCACAAGAAAGGAAGCATTGTTTATACAAAACTGGCATTACATTATCCACAAACTAAAGGCATCTCAAACACGTTGTTTTGCAAGTTGTTATAGTAGCATGAGTGAAGCTTTCAAAAAGAACTAATTAATTACAATCATAAAAATGCACAAATCTGTTAAAATCACGTTCTACAGACCAAAGAGGAACAAGCCCTGGTAAAGATGACAGCATGAAAAGTGCACTCCCTACTCAGAAAACCTGCTTTCATATCCCAGACTGGATGAAATATTATTTCTTCTGGTATCGTGATAGTAGTGTCCAAAGGCCAAGTTCAGGATCTTTTGTGCTCAGGAGAGCATCAGTGTTTAAGAAGCTGCTGTACCCCGTGTACAGGCCAGCTTAAGATAAGATGAAAGAACAGGCATATTAAGTGGGAGTAAAAGGGGAGAAGGGAGGATAGGGAGTAACACTAATACAGGCTATTTATGTGGGCTGGATCTGGGAGTTTCTCACGAGAAGGGAGGAAGGCGTCATGGCTGACACCGCTATGAGGCCTCATACACTGGAAAGAAAACAAGAATCCCATTCTGAGAGGCAAAAAAATCTTACTTTGCAATATGTTTTGGGTCTGCTGCAGAATCAGACTGAGCCCTGGGAAAATGTTAATAAAAATACAGGAGAGCCAGTTTAACGTCCTCTTTTGACCGGCAAAGCCACACCCCAGGTGAGTGCTTTTTAATTGCTGGCCAAAAAAGTTCACTTTGCATTGTATCTTCTGTCTACTTGGAGCCGTTCTGTTTGGTGTTAATTAAGTAAATATTCAGTGTTTATTGCTTATTAGTATGGAGGCTTGCTGCAGATTGAGAGCCATTCATGTTCAAATCTTTCCTTTGAATGATGTACCTCAAAAGACTCGGATGTGGGTCTTCCATCTCCAGGATAAATGTACTATCCTGGAAAGTGTGGGTGAGTGGCCTCTCTTTTTCTTCTACACCAAATCTTAGAATTTTTTCTCCACCAAAACTGATACTTACCCAAAGGAAAAAAAAATCATACTGACGTTTCCTAAGGTGGTCCTTAGCCAGTTATAATGAAGATAGTAGGTTTTAGTTATAACTATTACCGTTATATTACCTTTAATATATTATAGTTTCAAATATATTCAGTGTAATATCTCAATATATTATGAGTTTCAAAACTCCTTCAGCGGTGGTTTTGCTCTTCTAAGGACCACAGAATTTGCCTATGATTTTAAGAAAAGGAGGAAACTGACTCCTCTGAGAACTGAGAAACAATATTTTCTATTTTAAAATGCGTATTACCCCCTTCTTATGGAGCAATGCCCTTGCACGCAATTGGAGAAGCTAGTTACTGGACAGAGTAGCTATTGCAAACCAATCTGATAGACAAACTACCTCACAACTTTAGAGAGATGGGAATAATTTGGTTGAAGGTCTAGAACCAGTTGAAGGACCACAAACCAAGGCGTGGAAATTTTGAGATTGGTGTCAGAAGAATTTTTGAGGTTCCTAAGCAGAGCAAGTTGACTTGGGAAGAATGAAGAGTTACTGCAGCTGCAGAGCTTCCATTTCAGTTTGCTCAGAAATACCAGGGTTTCCATATTGTACTCTCTTGGACCAGACATTGAGAAAAACATAATTTTCTATGCGATGTGGAAGAAGATTGAAAATAGTGTGACCTATAAATAGACAAGAGGAGTTCCTTAAGATTGTCTCATAAAGAATGTGTTGTACTGGCTTAGGAATAGACAATTTAGTAAGTCTTGTACTCTTAGTTTTAGGGCAGATGTGCCAGAGGACAGCCAATATCTCAGATGTGATGTGTAACATGAAATGACAATTGTGCTACTTATTTTTGTAGTGGAAGATTTATATTTATAAATATAATTTAGTAATCTAGCAGCCCATTCCTAGGCCTCCTCTGGAAGCACGCACAGAGTCCCCGCACCAGCTTGGTGCACAAGTGCAACCCCAGACCAGGCCAGGCCTCTGGGCAGACTGAGGTAAGAAGCTGTTTCTTTCCTTATTTATTTGGGTTTTTTTCACAGCTAGGACACACTGGGCTGTCAGCAGGCCAGCTTGCAGGTCTGGGTCAGTGGCTCCTGCGGGAGGCAGCAGGTAGACTCTGTCCTCTTGAGCAGACTCAGGTCTTCGGTCATCCCCATCAGCGAAACACCAGAATCTCTCCTGAAAGCTTCTCATGTTGGCGGGAGGCAGGAGCACTTCTGAAGTGGTGTCTTCACGGTGTTGAAGCAAAGTGCCTCAAGCCACTCTGCCATGACCCCTCTGACTGGGGCATGGTAGGCACTGAGAGACTTCAAAGAGCCACATACTTGGCAGAGGAAGACAGTGATGATGTGGGACCTTGAGAGGCTCGGTAGTGTGGAAGACAAAAGGGCTGGCACTGAAGACAAGAAGGGCTGGCATTTGTGGCACACAGTGCCCTGACTGTGTTTTAGATAGAAGACTTAATGTTTTCTTGTGTGTAACATTTTCTTACAAAAACATCTTATGGTCATCAGGGGAAACCAAACAGAACCTTTCAATCGGTACCCACCGTCATTTGATGAAAGCCAAATATGTCACACTAGATTAGTTTGATTGAAAAACTTGTGATAAAAGCTCCATCCACCTCTCTGAAACTAATTAAGAAAAAGATAAAAGAACTTTGGTTTGGTAGAACAGACTGTTCACTGAAGCAAGCTGCCATTTAATTTCATGCTGAGCTTGCTTAATTACTGCACAAAATCTGACCATGAGGCATGTAAACTTGTGTATGTGTATTTTTGAATGCGGGTACGGGGCGAGGGAAAAGTGTTGCCAATATGGCTTGTAATGAACTTTTGGCTCCTGACTATAATTTCTGAAAGTCACCTCAGTGTTTTGATAGAAGCATCCCACTATAACTATTTCTATTTAAGAGGAAGATGTTAAATAGGTCCTTGTTCTTGCTTTATTCTAGGAAACCAGCTTTCACTAATGTTATTCTCCAGTTGGTTGCCAGGAAATAACCAGAGCATTAGGCTTAGGCAGACATCTGCCTTGGGTGCCATGACTGCAGGAGACATCAGTACTACAAAATTGTGTCTTTGGTCAGTTGTCAGTGGGACAGTCCTCAGCCAGCCATTCTCATCTCAATGGCTTCTTCCCAGCGATAAATAGCACTAGGGACTTCTCCTTCAGGGAGAATAAAAGGTTCAAGAATAAAAGAAAGAAGAGAGTTAAAAAAACCAACTAATTTTTAACCCTCAGTCTCTGGGAAGATTATGGAGCAAGTCCTTATGGAAGCATTTCCAGGCAGAGGAAGGACAAGAACGTGATTGGGAACAGCCAGCACAGGTTTCCCAAGGGTCGATTTTGCCTGAGCAGCCTGATTGCCTTCTATGCAGAGGTGACTGGCGCTGTAGATGAAGGGAGAGCACTGGATAATGTTTACCTTGATTTTCACAAGGTTTGCAACACAATCTCTCCTAGCAGTGAAAACAAATTGGGATGATATGGACTGGATGGATGGACTATAAGGTGGGTGAAAAACTGACTGGCCATCAGCTCAAATCTTAGAAGTCTAACAAGCGGCATTCGTCAATAGCTAATACTGGGATTATACCACTTAAAATCTTTATCGACAACCTGGACAAAGGGACAGGATGCATTGTCCTTGTGCTTTCAGATGACATCAAATTTAGGAAAATGACTGATATACTGGACCACAAGGTGAAATGAGACAGCAGTGTGCCATTGTAGTGATGAAGGCTCAGCACATACTTTAGCAGCAGCAAAGCCAGTAGATTAAGGTGATTGTTCTCCTCTGCTCAGTGCTTGTGAGGCCACACCTGGAGAATTGTGTCCAGTTTTGAACCCCACAGAACAAGAGAGATACTGACAAACTGGATGAAGTACAGCAGAGGGCCACTGGGCTAGGAAGGGAGCTGAAGCACAGGATGCACAATGCAGGGCTAGTGGAGCTGGGTTTTTTAAAGCTGTAAAATCTCCATTCTTGCAGATTTTCAAAACTCATCTAGACAAGGCCATAGGCAACCTGACCTAATTTTTAACTTAGGCCTGTTTTGAGCAAGGGGGTTAGACTACGAAGACCTCCAGAGGTTCCTTGCAATCCAAGTTATTCTATGGTTCTTCTCAAATTAGTCTTCTTTCCAACTGGTTGATATGCATGACCTGGAAAATACTGGAAAACACTGCTGTCACTGCCCAGAGGCACTGAGCCATGCAGCAGCTACATATTCCCAGCTCTCCGTTGACCCGCACAGCAGAACTCTTTCTAGCGTTTCTCCATAACTGAACAGGAGAATTGCTCTGCATTGAGGAAGGGTGATTGTACGGCCACAAGTTCCAAGTAGAAAAACTAAACAAAAAAGTAAAAATCAGACTGATTATTCTTTGGAATTTTCCCAAAACACTTTGTGGAGACAGATCAATATTCAGAGAGTTTGACTGGAACCCAGCATGGCTGATAGAGGCTCTGAGGTAACGCCCTCTGATTTCCTGCAGCTCAGGAGCTGGCCCACCGGACCATCTTGGAGTCAAAGACCTCAGGGCTTCCAGATTACATGGCTGTCATAGCGGAAAAGAGTTTTGGCTTACAGAGCTATGGAGCAGCTACTCAAAGAGATGACCCCAGCATTAAGGCTGATTCTCTTCCATAAAGCATTTTTTATAGATTATATTCTATATAAATTATAGATATTCTATATAAATTACATGTACATAATAATAAAATTTCATAAACATTCATTGTAAATGAGAAATATCTATATTTATACTGTTTCTATTTGATACTCTAACTCAGAAAAGCACTAGATTTCTAGAAATCGGGCTCCCACAAGATAGATTTAACTTTCTCCGCAGCACTCCAGTAGAGAGCAGCCTGTGCCTGCGAGGGCCCCAAATTCCTGAGAGATGTTTCTCAGTGCTGTATAGGCTATTCTCAGTGCTCTTTTAACAGGCACTCAGCGTCAACTTTGCATTTTTCATGGATCCGTAAATATTTAGGCTACAGTGGTGACTGATCCTCATGAGTGACTCTGTGCACAGGCCAGAGTTTCCCTCAGCTCTAGAGAGTCAAAGCCGCTAGGCCACTTTCTAAAGGCAACTCCACGTCTTTTGTGAGGAAGGACACAAAACCATGTGATAGTAGGAGCCGGGACTCACGCGCAGACCACACACTTCAGGTTCTGGGCTGCTGGCCATGTTTAATCCTGAACTGGTGACACAGCCCATCGCAATTGGAAGCTGACGCAGCGTGGTCCTCCCACAAGGACGAGGAAAACCCCTCTCCCACCCCACCTGATGCCAACAACCACCCTGGTATATCTTTGTTTTCAGCTCCGCATCTTTTAAGCTGTGACAGCTGGGGGCTTGGGTGAATGCAGTACTGAACACACCGCTCTCTCTGCCCTTGCTTCCTTGGGGCTTCCTTTATTTCATCAAAATGTCTGTTCCACGCTACGCTGCTGATGTGCACTTGCAAATAATTGAAAAACTTATTTCAACAGTTCTTACCTTAATTTCCAGAACATTTTGGTTGCCTCTTGAGATGAACACTGGCTTTTCAAAATGCTTAAATACAGGATTATTTACATAGTCAAAATCAAAGTACAAAGAGCTGACACCATCAAAAATAAAGAACACTTTGGTTACAAAGGGTGGTTGAAGATTGAAGGCTTTCAGTGAAGGAGTTGTACAGCAGATTATCTCTGAGCTAGAGCGGTGGCTACATGCCTATAAGAAAGAAAGAAAGAGGTAATTGGAGTAAGTATGTGCATAGGAAGTCACTGATGAACGTAACTATTCTTTAACAATACACATATATTGAAAAAATAAACACCAGAGGTCTTGTGTGTCTTTAACCAAAGCAAAATCCTGATCAGTGCTACACAGCGTTTATTTAGAGCTGGGAGAAAAGTATAAAAACTTCATGTCAATGGTGTTTGCACTCTTGTTGAGGAAATGTTCAAGTAAACAAGCTTCCTGGCCTGATTGTTCACAGCACTTTTAAAGTAAATATTTTGCAGATAATTAATGGAAAATGATTTTCAAAGCCAAGGACCATCAGGAGGCTATCCTGGTGTACTGAGCTGTACCAGAACACAAAGCAGCCATAATTCAGTTTATCCAGCCTATGCCAGAGTGACTGCCACATGGATTTCTCTTCCTTTCACACTACCAAAGCAATAGCAAAGGACGAGAAGAGAAGGTAAAAATAGGGCCAATGAATCTGACTGAAATAGTGGAAAACAAAAGTAAAGCACCACTTACCCACAGCGTAGCTAAGCCGCTATGTTTCCAGAAAGGCACTACAGATGCTGTGAGAAAATGCTTTAAAGCAAAGCCACCGTGGGATTCTGGGCCACGAAAGCACAGCAAAATGTATCTTCTTTCTAAAAATGTATGCGTAAGGCCCCAGACGTGCGGCATTGGGTGCTTAGGCACACAGGTGTCATGCAAGTCCCTCCTGGGACTGCTGCCTGCGGGATGTGCTTCACACTGCATCTCCTTGGACCAGCGGGGATGAGATGTTTGCCCCTCACTGCAGTGCAGGAGCTGCCTGACAACAGGCATGAAGCCACCCTTGCCCCTCACTCTGCCGTTATTCCTCGTGAGGGCCTGCTCTAGAAGTGCTTCCCAGGGGAAAGCTGCTGGTGCACCCTACACTCCAGAAGACCTGCCAGAGCATGCTTTGTGCTGTGGGGGTGCGATCCAGCGTGAAATGTCTGTCCAGGGTGCTTCCCTCTATCCCATACTGCCTTGACACAGGACTCATGAGACAGACAAGACGGACCCAGGTCCTTCTTAAAAGGATTGCTGTGTTGCAAACAAGGACAGCGGGGATTTGCAGGCAGCCTGATCTGAACCTGAGTTCAGGCAGTTTGCAGGGATAATATGAATCCTTGCAGATGGGATTCATCCAGCCTGCATCCAGACACCTGAGTTGGAGTTAGTTGTCTAAACTGCCTTTATAGTCAACAGAGGGAAACAGGCTCACCTAGAGTGGGATTCATCTGATCCATTTTAGACAACAGCTTTGATTAGATTAACGGTGCTCTAGAAGGGTCAACTTGTCCCTCTTGACTGTGAAGGTTTCTACATGACTAATTTGATTATAATGTCAACAGCACATCTACAAGCATCGATGGGAGGCACGGTGGGTGCTGGGCAGCTTCACGCAAACCGCAGAGTGGCACGTTTGTGACTGTATCGTGTACTCCCTTCACTGTGCCTCCCTTTCATGCTGCCTACTGTGGATACGGTTGAAGGACTTCTGGCACAAACAGAGTTGCTTCAGCTCCACAGAAGTATTTCTCTTCCAACTGTATAAACCTTCTGTAAGTAGTTCCCTGTACACTGTGCCCTGACAGCAGAGATTACACTTTTTTTTTTTTTTTTTTTTTTAATAAATAGAGTGGCTGACATGTGGCCTGGTAAGAATGGGGCTTAGCTCCTAGTTGTCATAAATCTTACATTTGTTCTACAAGAAATTTCCCTGGAAAACCAACAGTGCTGTTGAATACCTTTGCGCATCTAGAAAAGGCAAAAAAATATATATTTTTCTGTTTTGTTTTTCAAATTAAATTGGTTCTCATTATAAAATGCTGCCTGAAGGAGCTGTGAAATTAGTTTACATTTGTCTCTAATATGCTAAATTAATGCAATGTAATTTTGCTGTTTCAAATCAGTGACATAACCGTTGAAGCTGTATCAGTTATATACTCACATTAGCTTGAAAAGTGGGATTAAATTAGCTATCTACAAATCAGCACTTTTTCTTATCACCACAACAATTCATGTTTCTGTGCATAATATTGTGAAATCTTGAATCTGCCCAGGGAAACATTTTCAAGGCTCTGAAGCTGAGAACTAGAGTTTTAGGGTTACATGTCTGCGAGCTGTGAGTTCGGCACTCAGTTAAATAACTTGGTGCAGCTCTCAGTGATGCTAATAGGACTTGCACCCGTGTAACTAACAGCCCATTTAGATTCCTAGCACAAATTCAGAAATATTTGTGCATCCTCCGTGATAACAAGGTAATCTCTGGGACACGAGACAAGGCAGAATTTCGCTCCATTTGCTTACAGTATTAGACTGTTCTTCCTCTTTTGAATACCTTGTTATACGCCATTTACCATATCTCAGGCTTTGTTATATCACATGGATCTAGAAATTCATTTGAATCAGTATGGTAATAATAAGATGCATCATTAGTATAATGTATGATCAAGCCATACTTTTCCATGATATATGAATATTCGTAAAGATATCGATCATATTGTGTCGATTCTAAAAAGGGATTACTAAAATATATATAATTATAAAACCAAATATGTCCCAGGTAATCATTATATTTATTTGATTAATGTGAATTCATTAGACTTTTTATCTACTGTAGAGTAGTGATGTCCCTTAAATGAATAGCAGTGGTATTTATAACTTTGTTTGTGGCTATCTATTAGAATCAGATACTTTACTTTATCAGGCTGGTCTCTGAAGAGGAAGCTTTCAGAAAATGATAAAAATCTAATAATACTCTTTGGAGGGGATGCAATGTGACTGATTGGTAAGGTCAAGAAAAATCTTATTTGCAATGCCCTTACTGGTACATGATTTGACATGACATTTTTACCTTGAAATTGGTTTTAGCAATTGAAGAATATGACGGTTTAGTTTTCAAGAAATATTGGATTGAGGATCTATAAGAAAAAAGCTCTAATTCAATCTATTGCCTTCTCAATTAAGATACTGCCTATCACCCAGCACCTTTAACTTTTATTTAATTAGGCTTAAAATACATTCACTTTAAAAGCTAAACCTACATTCTTCTTGTGACTATAATCTACATCTGAAGACAAAAAGGAAGAAAAGATGTAAAAATTATGGAGCATTTCACAAGCATAAGTAAATACTGTGCCCCAAAGGGAATAATAATCCATTGCACAATGCATATGACTCATCACTTAAAAGGCATGTATTCTTGTTTCATTTGTAAAATATAACCCTTGAGGCAATTAATTCAAACCTGACCTACAGAATCTGAACTTCGGTGCCCAATTCAATTTTTTTTCATCTGATAGAACAACAGGAAAAGTACGAGGGAGGATCTCTGAGCTCCAGAGGTCTCCCAGCAGCTGACCCAGATAAGAGAGGGGCAGCTGGATGTGTATTACAGGATCTGTAGCAGTCAGAAGGGAGAAAAGGGCCAATTTGTCCTTTCATAAAAAGTAAACTTCTGGAGTTCCAGTGAGGAATGAAAGATGAATGAGGTTAAAGACAGACTGGGAGACTCTCCAACTGTCTTTGCCAAAGGATGATTTCTCAATAGAAAGAGATGAGAATTCAGGTCTGACTTGAGGAAAGCCTATTCAGAAGGCTTTTCTGTGTAGGTGAGAAACTGAGCAGTGACACTCAAGCAGGGTATCTTGAAGATTTTTCAGAGAACTCATTGGCTTTTGCTGCCATTTCAGGTCATGCAATGAATAGCCCTAATGGATCGGTAGAATTTTTATTCTAGTTGTCTTCTTGGATGAAGGCATGGGAGATGATACTTCTAGTCTATCAGATCATTGGACCAGAAGGTAGAGTCAAATCTCTCTTGCTCCTGGGTCTGAGAGCCAGCTGTTCGCACAACACAACCAATACTGACTGGGAGTCTAAATTCCTCCCTGGGCTTGGGGAGGTCAATGTACCTGCTAGCACCACATCCCTGGCACCCTGGTGATTTCACAGTGTGGGTTTTTCCCTGACACCCCATGCTGCACTCTTTCCTTGCCAGGAGGTGTGCATGAGATGCAGATTCGGCACACAAAGAAAGGCCAATGGTTCCCCTCCATGAGGGAAACTGCTGGGCTTCCATGGCAGCTTTATGCTACAGAGTCAACACAGATAGAGGCTCCAACCCTGAGTGTTTTTGGATAGGTAGTCAGGAATACCTTCAATAATCACACGTTCACCATCCACAGTTTCCAGGGAATTTCTTCTATCGTTATTTAATAAATCTAAGGCAGGCACTAGCAGGTGAATTCTAGGCATTTTGATGAGTATTATGAGTATGGATTGTTCACGGACTTGTAAACATTGAAGGAACTTTAGGGTATTTTAAAATTCTCCTGTAATACAGCAGGAAATGGCATCTAGCAGGGAGCAATTAAGAAATGCTAAAGATCATTCAAGAGACTACTTACTGAAGGGGTAATTAAAAGTCTGTGGAAAGAGATGATCTTACATAGCTACAGGGTCAGTTGTTGAAGGTCATGCATTAAAAGGTGCTTCTCCCTAATTTTGCAACCTTGCATATCTTGGGACATTCATGGTTAGAAGAGATTAAGCAGTGGGAATATATATGCAAATTAGTTAATGGATGGAATATTACAAATGCTACAGCAAAGGATACCCGAATGACCACTTGTTCACTACTGGGGATTCAGTGGAAAGTACAGGTTTTCAAAGAGAAAATATTGGCCTCAAGTGCTTCAGAAGTAGAAGAATCATCTAGCACGACTTATACCAGAGGTTAGAAGACACTTATTTTGTAAACAGGCTCCTGATCAAATACCATTCCAAACCATGCAAAGCTTTTTTACAGGCACAATGCAAAGTGAAAGGAAGGAATGAGCTGCTTCCCTCCTTGTGCACCTCACACAGGAACTGGACGTGTAAGCAGAAGTGAGAGGGTTTGTGTATCCTTATGCATTATCTAGAGCTGTCAGGAATTTACGCAGCCCTACCTAAATTCATATTTTTTGCTCCTAGTCAGAACAAATGGTCAAAATAACTCATGAAACAGAAATTAAAAAGAAACACATTGCAAGTATTGAAACATATGGTTCAATAACTCCAGAACATTTTTTTCACTCGTTGAAATACCAAATTCGAAGAAGGCAAAATGTATTATTTTGATAGTGTTAACATAGAATGTAATATAAACACAACTAGTGTGAACACAGTATTGAATAATTTTAAGGAAATTTAAATAAATATGAAATGAAAATGATAAAGCTGAAGCAAGGCATTTTTGCCTTATAGAAGAAAAAGTTTCAGAAATATTGAAAGCTGAAAAGCTCAACTTAAATGTTTCTTCTATAGGGGGCTGGCATATTGCCCCTAAAACTTTTCAGTTTCAGTGAAACTCCATTTCTTATGGGCAGTTGTTCCAGAAAAACTCTCTTACCAGTTGTTCCACTCATCTCTTCCACCTGGATGGAAAGAAACAGGCGGAGAAGAGCAAATGCCCCAGGGTGCGTCAGCTGGCTCTGCTCCCTGAGGCTCTGGGATGCAGAGCATCCCCAACAGCTCCTGCTGCTCACAAAAGTGACCCTCCACTCACACTGCGACTCCACCAGGGCTTGAGGCCACAATTAAGCCTGAGAGTGAATTAAGGGTCTGGGGACAGATAGCTGACAGGAAAAGGTGAGACCTCTTTTAAATTGGGCATCACCAGTTTTAGGCAAATGGGAGAGGGTCTGGGAGGTGGCAGAAAGAAGGAACAGAGCTCTAGGAAACAACACTTATCAGGAGAATTTGGAGCAGTTTGGTTTGTTTTAACTGGAAAAGAGAAAGGCTGAATCATAATGTAGTGCAAATATGTAAAATTAGCAGGAGAGACTAGTAATGTGTTGTTTGTGTCCACTGAGGGTTAAACAAGAAGATAGCTAATTAGCAGCTAGGATTTGGGTTAATTATTAGAAAGAAGTCTTTCCAAACCACTAGGTAAGCAGGTAGAGCAGCTCTCTCCAAAGCTTGTTTAAGCAAGGTTGTGAAATTTCTTTCACAAGGAGCTTTAATAACAGCCTAGACAAATATCCGTCAGGCAGTGGTCTGTGTACATTTGCTCCTGCTGCAGGGAAGCGGGCCACGCTAGGTCCTTGTGGTCCCTCCCAGCTGTACTTTCCTTTGATGCTTTGGGATGTGTTTCAGTACTGGCTTTGGTTTTCCCAAGAGCCAGAGTTTCTGAATGCTGACAAAAGCAGCTTCTTGGAGGAAGCTGGTGAGAGAAAACTGAAAAGAAAAAGGGCTTAAATAACAATTAAAAAAAAAGACTCAGCTCTCCCATCCCAAACTAAGGAAGCACAAAGATATGTAACCTCAGCTACAGGACTTCTTGATCATTTTGGTTTGTATTGAACCATTTGTCTGGGTTTGGTCTATTCAGGACCACAACCTGTTTTCTCCTTTATAAATGGGATAGCTGGTCATTGCAGTGCTCTGGATCCCTGCTGGAAATAGTTCCTCATCGTTGTTTATTTTTGTAACAACTGGATGAAAGTTTGGGGTTTTGGCATATCGCTCATGCATAGGGCCCAGAATCTCCAGCACAGGATGGGGCAGGCTGCAGCCACAGGCATCTTCTGCCAGCAATTTCCTCAGTTACACAGTGCAATCTTGTTTTGCCACTTATAAATCTTCCTCTTCTCCCTGAGAACTAATATCCTTCCTTGAGAAATAAGCTCGAGGTAAAGACTAGTGGCAGAACAAATGGGAAGGGAAAGCCACCGAGTGCCAGAAGCCTTTAATTTCAATAGAGCAAAATATATTACTTGGGCAGTGTTAAAGTATAAAACACTCTGGATTATAATCTGTTTGAGGTTATATTCCACCCTTTGTGCAGGGACAATGAACTTGTGTACAGCTGCTTTTACACTGGGGCAGGTTCTTAGAGATCCGCAGTGGCAGGGGACAGATATCCTTACGGAAAAGGAGGGTCAGACCTGCCTCTTCTTGTGTGTTGGCAAATACCACGCACACTGCAAGGTATGAAAAGAAAAAGAATAAGGGAGATAATTCTGACTGTCTACATCCATGTCTTCTTTCAACAGCAGGTTAAAAGGCAGGATGGCAGCAAATCACTGCTCAAAGGAAAGGCTGCTCCCCAACATTTGGGGGAAAGTGTTCATTGCCTGGAGTTGCCAGTCACTTTTGGACAGTGGAATTAGTTTTTTAAAGCTTCAGATCCTTTCAGATCTGTTCACATTCTGAGGAAGTCCCAAATATTTGACAAGCAAGGTATGCAGAATCAGGGCCTGAAGAGCAGCAATATGGATATTCTCGAGAACAGGGGAGCAGAGAAAGCAAGTGAATGATCTTGACTTCAGAAGAAAGACTGCTCAAATCCCCACAAAGCAAAATCTAAAGAGCTGCTTTCAGCAATGATCTTTTCTTTGGAAATCTTTTGTACTTAGAAATAATCATGCCCACATTACTCAAAACCTAATAAATTTTGAGTTTGGTTGATTTCACTGAAACATTTTGCTTTCGGACTCATGAGTAAAGTGTCTTTTTGATAACATTGAACACCGTGTTTCATTGCAGGGGCACTGATTTTCAGATTAAAATCTGAACCCATTAAATTACAAGCCACGATTACATCCAGCTGAAATTCAGGTCCCGACACTCATAATATTATTCAAATTAGGATCATGAAGAATATTATGACCTTGAAGCTATAAAAGACTGCAAATTTGCAGGCATACCATTTAAAATGCTTTGAGCAAACCTAGGTCTAATACTTAGAATTCAATACAGGAAATACTGTATGATGATCATTAGAAATAAGCTGAGAATATGAACAGTAACGTAGCATGTCATAAAGAGTGTAGGTCAATTTAGCTTCAGTTAGGCTAAACAGACCTTACAGGATAAGAAAATGTTGGAGGTGCAAGACAAATATGTAGGCAAAAGCTTACGGGAAACAGTTCCAGTACAACTAGCCAATAAATGTAATCTTTTCCTTATAAAAATTAAAGTAGATCACACGGTCATATCTGAACACCTTATTTACATTTAGACACTGTGTATTATCAACTCAGGTAACAAAAGACGGCTTAGATCCTTGACTGACCCTCTGTTCATGCAGAGGTACCCAACTGCAAAAACCCAAACCTCTCTTAAAACTTAGTTGCTGAACTTTGGAAAGTCAGGAAAGATTTGCCCCAATAGGTAATTTGGCAATCAGAAATTCTTCAAAAGAATACTTACTTTTGATTTTACATATTTACTTTTCCTCCTTCTTTGACGCTTGTTCCACTTTCTTTTTATATCCACAGTCACCATTTGAATGTATTTCCTACCTTTCACAGTAGCACTTGAACTTGCCATGTGATCTGACATACCTGCATTGCATTGTTCTGTGTTTAGTCACTGAATTTGCTTTGTTAAATTGCAATATAAAAATCTTGTTATCAGATACTGTAAAAGCCTTATTTCTTTGGCAGAGGTTCTTTGGAAACTGTTGTTCTACCCCCAGTTTAATTTCAAATTTGTTGTTGAGTTTTGCCTATGTAGTGGAAACAGTCTGTGCAGAAGACACCAAAATGTCTGTGGAAGCCCCGAAGTTTCAAGGCAAAAATCAAAGAATTTTGACTGAAAATTCCGTGCCATTCACCACACGAAGATGACAAGATAACAGATTGCCTTCTCCAAGACTGACTCACCACAGAGAAGTTCATTCCCAGTTTAGGTACAGTAATCACCATCTGAGGAAAGCACACTGAGTTCAAGTTGATTCCCTGAGCTGTGATTGTACTTCCACCACTAGGAAAAATAAAAAAAAAAGAAAAAAAAAGAAGATGAGTAGGATAATGATACATCTGCTATGATAATGTTAATTACAAATTATATTTTAGAGTAAATGACAACATAAAACCAGAATTAGGGATATATGGGGTGAATGCAAATACATAGCTCTGAGCACTGAGATTATTTTTCTGGGAAACAAATTTTACACTTGCTATAACAACTAATCAAATACAAGAAAAGAAAAATAATTTTTAAAATTGTGGTATGCCAGGATATAAAACAAATGTGTACATTTTAAAGGAGGGTGTATACTTGTACTTAGCGTTTGCTAACTTACCTAACTTATTGCTTTCAGTGGTGCTGAAAAAGGTGTCTTTTTTACTTCTGACATTTTTTTGGCAAAGGCAGATGGCTTGGATTAGAGCTACTGAGCCCATAAATATGTCACTTAAAAACACACACATACTACCATACATATATATTCATGTCCCTGCTCATTGCAGGGGGGTTGGACTAGATGACCTTTAAAGGTCCCTTCCAACCCAAACTATTCTATGATTCTATGATTCTATAATATTTATGTAGCGCTGGATTTAGACTATTTTAAAATCCATTTGCTCTCCTGAGTACCGCTGACTTGTCACATTAAATGATTTTCCTCACTAATCAGTGTAATGTCCAGACACAGTATAGGAGACACACTTAGCTGTACAGTAGGTATCTCAGCAGGACATCACAGGTACGCTCAGCAGCAGCTAGGAGTTAAATCACACAAAGAAAAGAGGCGCCCTTCCCCCTTCTCCTTCACCTCTGAAAGGAAATGATCTGCCCTCTGCAACTGCACCATAATAGAAGCAATTGGCATGGCAGAGATAAAAATGCAATTTCTTTTGATAGATTGCTGCGCAGCGTAGCCATTCTTCTTTCATTCATTACTTTTCTTATTTCTATAAGAAACTTTTACTCACCTAAGAAAAGATTTGGCTGGATGAATTTTTAAAACAACAGGGTCTTCTCTGTATGTGAAATGACCGCTCGCGTCTCGAATAGCTTCGTCGATTCCCACCCTCACACGATATTCCTGGGGAATTCGTTGTGCCGGAGTGTAGCACTCCGCAGTGCTCACCGATACGCTGGAAGGACAGAAGAAGGCTTGCTTGTCAGCATTGTAAAACATGTATTCGGTTTAAAACACTGTCCTTTAGCGAGCCTCAACCCTGCCTAAGGATCCGCTGGTAAAAAAATGTCATCGATACCCACAGTGGATGATCATATTGCAACAAATAAGCATGGCGTGAGGTAGAAACAGCAACATCGCTGTTTAGGCTCAAGATTCATCTTAATTTTGCTGACTTGCATCTTGCCTGCTGGAAGGTGTTTCCCCAGTGCTGGCGACAGCCACGTCAGTCCCTGCACCCTGCAAAGGCAGCTTCCAGCCTGGAAAACGACAGCACGCTCCAGGTTTAAGGAGAATGACTTGTTCTGCTGTAACCAAGGGATAACATCTTTCTCTTTCCAATCCACAGGATTTACCCTGTGTTAAAAAGCCTCAAGAAAAGGTGCTGGTGGGGGATGTACCAGCATATCAGAGATGTCCTGCCCTGGGGGCATCTGCTGACTCCAGGTGCTGGTGAGGGACAGGCAGAGGGCAAGAAGAAGGGAGGAGAAGGTAAAAATTCAGGAAGAGCTGGCTGAATTCAGCACAGCAGCAGAGTCTCTGGGATATTCACCTTTCCCTTGCTCTCTCATGCTTGGCCCTGGAAGTCCTCCTCCTGCACTGAGCTCAGTGGGTAAGCGGGCAGCGGAGGGGTGAAGGATCCTGAAGCTTGAAGCACATGAAGTGTGGCTGCAGGGAGCAGGGCATATCAGAGGCAAGGGTAAAAACTGATTGGAGAAGCAAATGTAACTCTACCAGCTGGTTTCAGTGATTTGGGCCCAACCACAAGGGGCCCTCCAAGTAAGGCCATTCTCAAAGGATGTGAGAGATTGTCTCCAAATTAGACAAAAGGGGCATTTGCTGCCACTTCTGAAGCTTTCCAGGAAGGTGGGGTTCACCATGTGCTGTAGGGGTTAGTGATTTGTTCATATGTATATGGAAGCTTTTTACCATCTTTTAAAGGAAAAAATAAACCTTGATCTAGCTGCCCTCGGAACTGGGGAAAGCTGCCAGTTTAGACAGAGAAATACCTGCCCTGAGAAACTGGCTAAGACCTGTGTAGAAGTCTCCAGACAACTTGGCTGGTGAGAAAGAGGGGTGCTGGGGATGCTTACTGGATAAGCCCCAACTACAGTTCGATACCTAGAAGTCCACCTGACCAAAGCAGATGTCTGCCTCCGAACTGGCTGTCATCTCACCCCCACTAAATGTCTCAAATGGATCAGATGAATCATTCCCAAAAGGTTTACATATTTGTCCATTAGTTGACCAGCTGAGATGATGACATCAATAAATGCCGCCCTAAACTATTAAATAGCCACTGAACAGAAGCGCTGAAGATCTTGGTAGTGATTAAATATCAGACTTGAATACCTAAATCCCTTTCTTGATTTAGTCAGACTTAGCTGATTTGATCAAGAGCATACAATAAATCATTTAGCAGCAAAGAATAAAATTTAGCTCTCCTGACTTTGAGTCTGACATTAACTAATAGGCTATTGCTTCCCCACGTTCTCCGCAAGTGTGATGTTTCACCACTATGACTTTCCATAACCACTAGAGAGGCTCAAAATTTAGAGGAATTGCTGGACATCCTGTTCCTGGAACACAGTGGGCCAGATTCTGCCCTTGGCCGCAGAGGTGACAATTCTGGAGCCACCCTGGTGTACCTGAAAACAGGACCAAACAGGATTTGCGCCATGGTAGAATGGCTACCAAATTCAGAATGCTTGTCTGCCCATAGCAGAGAATCTGTGCTTGGTATTTAACATTTATATTCAGCTGGGATTGAAGGCATTTCCACACAGAGCATGTCAAAGATTCTTGACTGAGCGCCTACTGGATCCAGTACAGAACCACAAGAAATTCTGGCTTAATCCTCAAAACAAGTTTATATATACCAGGAAAAGTCCCAAACTGATGCTGCCTCTAGTTTGGAGGCTGTTCACTGATAGTACCGCAAAAACAGCTGCTCATCTGCACGGGATACACATTGCCACACTGGTCATGTTTCCACCGAACAAACCTATAGGAAATGGTAACCTGCACCCACTGGACGTCACTGGCAGCTGCTGCATGAACAGCAGCTCTTGCTAATATAAGAGAGAGGGCTGAGAGTGTGGCAGTCAGGGTGACAAAAATGATGGGAAATGGGCAGTTTCTAGTCCATTAGAAGCTGATTTGCTACTTCTCCATGCAACCTTTTAATGAGGTTAATGAAGGCATTACAGAATAAACAAGTCTTCTAGGGAACCGTAGTCCCTTCTAGGAACCTTTCAGACATCCTAAATTCAGGACGTAATCCAGAACGGAATGCTTATTGCAGTATCAATTCTCTGATATGTAACACGAGGAGAGGAGAGCAATGCACGTTTGTGGTTTTTTACTCCAAGACATTTTAATCAAGCCATTTCAATATTAAAGGCATCACTTTTTAGTAAGTACATTACCTTTTCAAGGTGCATGGTTTCTCACCAACAAAAATCCTTCTGGATTTTCCACTGTTTAGGTATTTTCCAGCTACAGTTAGCAATGTTCCTCCAGATTTGGGGCCATAGGTGGGAGAGATGCTTGTTATTACAGGATTCTGAGGGAGGGTAAAAATAAGAACAGCGGACTGTTAAATTATTTTCAAAATGTGAAGAGGAAGAATCTTAAAACATTTATTAGCATTTCCATGAAGTAATAATAACGCAAACAGGAATACAGAATTACCATACTGGATTGGACTCATGAGGAGTCTCCTTCCAGTTAATACTGAAGCTAATTTTGACAATAAAGTTTTAATCATAATGCTTACCACGTATGAAAATGTATTGAATAGGGTTTTGTCATGTCCAACAGACACAGTACTGGATATATTAAAACTTGGATTTTTTGCAGCAGGAACTGTGCATTCCAGCCTTTGGAAAACAAGGAAAAAGATGGGATTACATTTTTTTCTGGCTTGATTTTTTGTATTAAAATAGAACCACTTCAAACTCACAATAATGGAGGATCCATACTAAACAAATCATCAGTCTATGCGCGTCAGGGACATTTCAGAAATAACAGCTAAAAGAACTGTGGTCATCTTCTTTAATACTAAATACAAACACTGTGGTGTTTATACTTGGCCAGAGAAAATAACTTCAGTATATCAAATAAATTTCAGAAAAAAAGAAGCCCGCTAGAGAAAACAAATACCTCCCATTCAATGGCTGAGTTGTTTTTTGGAATTTTCCTTTAGTGCCAAATTTTGGCAGACAACAGGATTAGAAAAAATGCATCATATACACAAGTTTGTTGTATAAATTTAAATATTACCAAAAATTAAACTTGAACTTTTGTGGCAGCATGTGTCAATGTATTACATTACATTAACGCAGTCTCATATATGAGCTAGTCTCCTTAAATCATTTTGTTTGCATTAAGACTGTTCAGAATAGCAGTTAGAAGAGTGCTCAATACTTCTGGAGGGTGATCTTTTTGCTGCTGTAGGTATGAATAGGGAAGCCGTGCCATGATTCGCAGATTGCTTTGGTAGTAGATAGTCATATGCTTTGAACTGAGAGAGGACATTCATTGAACTTCCTATTTCTTCAAGACAACAACCAGAATAACCTGTCTTAAACTTAAGCCATTATCGCACTGTCTCAAATACTTATTTCTGAGGAGGAAGAGGAGAGGTGCAGTTGAGGGTCATAAGCCTCTGGATGATGAAATACCTGCGTCTTCTCACATTTCTCTCCAGCAGCTTCACAGACCAGGAAGATGGAGGTGATATAACTGAGCCCAGCAGGATCCTGGCCAAAGGAACCTGCCCCCTTTTCAAACCTTTGAATAGTTTCATTCTTGCCAGCTCCCACAGATGTTGAACAGCATTTCACAGGCAAACCAGAAAAAGCTGCTGCAGGAGCTATCGGCATTAACTAGATTTATTTGATCTCCATTTCGACCACTTTTTTTCTTGGGAGGCTTATCAAACCAAGGGATAGTTTCCTGTTTGAAATTTCAGAATCGGAGATGACACTTATAGATGGAATGTTTATATCATTAAAAAATCCATACCACATAAAGAACGTCTGTATAAAAGGAAACTAATATTTTAGGTTTCTTACTTGTTTTTGTTGCTAGACTTTGCTTCCAGAGCACAAATTTGTCCTCCAATATGGACTACTGTATTTTTTAATTCAAATCTATTATTTTTGCTGAATCCAAAGTCCCATCCACACAGTGTCAGTTTTGTCCCGCCTTCTAAGGGAGCGCTACTCGGGAGAATCTGTTAAAAAAATATTGTGTTAGTTACATCAGGTTTTCTTGAACTTCAAATGGAGTTAAAGAATGTGCAAAGGAATAATTTCAGGAAAGCATTTCTTCTGGTAGACTATGTCCTACCATTCATCTTAATTGTTCTTCACCTTTCATTTGTCACATTATGAGCTTTCTCTGACAGTAGCAATAAATAACAAAACCTATAGTAGAAAGCTTTGAAGGATAGTGTTTAGGGGCACTGAACAAGCTGTGCATTGTAATAGTCTTTTAAATCCTACCATTCTTGTCTTTCACATCTTATTTCTGGCATGTTAAACATACAATGTACTTATTTTGTTAGAAGCTGAATGCTGAACACAAAAGAGCCCCAAAATGACCATTTTTTGTCAGCTTGATGAAAGTCAGGTTCAGAGTGAAGTAGCTTCAAAGACACCATAATCCGATTTTGCGTTGGCTGTGATAAAGTTAACATGACTTCTGCTATTCTTTCCTTAAATCTTTTACATTTGGTCACCTCTAATTCCGAGTTAAAAATAAACTACCCCTCAGAATAACAGAGACAATCTACAAAGGAAATGCTTTTTTTTCTGTATATTGTAAATTGTCCTGTAAAATATAACAATGGTGGGAAAAATGTAGGAACACTATAGAAGTCTTACAAAACTCAGTAAAAGTACTGGTCAGTACTTCCAGTAAAAAAAAAAAAATCAGAAAGACATTGGTTCAGGGTTTATGGGGACTTTTAACAATACTGCATAATTTTGCAAACATACCAGTATCACTGGACAAACAACAGAGAATGAAAGACTGAATTTATACTTGTGGTCATAGTGCCTAAATGTCTTAGTCTTAATGCTTTAGTGATAGTAATTTTGCCCCTAAAATGCAATACAGCTGTGCCTTTCAAAGGACCCGACTTCATTTTCAAGCTGAAAGGAAAGTGTTTGAGAGATACTTGGCTATTATTTCATCTGGAAATCCAGTAAGACAGCACACTTCTTTTCAACTCTCTTGTAGCTATACTTCAAGACTCTCAGAAATGAACTATTGTAGATAGAAAGGTAGCTGAAGAATACTTCAAAAGAATTATACCATATATTCTATACGGGGAAATTTACAGCCTCCATTAGAAACCAGACAAAGAGTCTGATCTAAAATGCACTGAAGCCAGTAGGAATCTTTCCTATTTTAATGAGCTTTGAATCAGCTCTCAATGAGCAAAGAAGAGGGAGCCTATGAAGGAACAGTACTTTTGCACAAATCCCATAAAAAAGGAGTGGTGCTCGCACAGCCCCCTGACACACAACACTGCAGCTAAGAGCGTGGAGCAGTACTGTACCCCGTGGAGTCTGTGCTATTCCCAAGTTTAACTTTCCCTTATCTCTTTGGGTTTTTTTCTTCAAAATCTGGATGGACTTCAGATCCTAGTTTTCCACTCTACTTAATATCTCAGCACACTATCTATTTTAGGAGTAACAAAACCCTAGCAGAAACTGAAACTGCTCAGTGGGAGTACAGGATGTCTCAATGTTTTGTACAATAATGCATTGACGTGTGGCATTTGAAGAGTTTGAAATGTAATCCATAAGTTAGCAAAATAAGGGCGTTAAAATCAGGCTTCACAAAGCCATACAGAGTAAAAACCAAAGACACTTAACTGGTTTTGAGTGATCTTATCTGCCAAAAGAGACTTGTGATAGCAGCCCATGTGCCTTAATTGAAGAGGAGTAAAAGTATTTACTACCTTCTGCCAGCAAATTTAGGAGGCAAGACCTTTAAGTAGATAGCAAAGAATAAACTGAATCTTAAACTTTTGTATTTAAGTTCTGCAGAGTGTTTTTATTCATGTCTTAAGTTTTGTTCCATTTGTTCTGTACGGTGAAACCTCTGAAAGTCAAATGTGGTTTCCCAGACTTGTTCTTGGGAGAGTCGACAGGAATGAACAGTGAACCTCCTGGACTTTGAACTGAGGTATACGTAGGCACCTTCTGTGTGCTTACATTGCGCAGGTAGTAACAGAAAGTAAGCAAAACCCAAATCAGTTATAAATGCTACGAAATTCAGGATTCAAAAGTTCTCTACAGCAAAGAAACCCCACTGATAACATGGAGCAAATCCTGCTGCAAGGCCTGCCATTCTGCTTGTCCCTGCTGCTCTCTGGACTTTGGGTTAAGGGAGAGAAAGTTAACTTTTCTTTTTCTTTTTGGAAAACTTTAAAGCACTGTGTCTTCCTTTTGCTTATGTTGACAGCCATTATGCTAATATCCGCTCACATACTTTATAAATTGTTGGAAGAAAGTATCTATTTATTAAAGTTTCAACGGCCCATTCATTTTAATTAAGAGACAAGAACACATACAGGCCACATGTAAAATTTCCAGCGAAACCTCCAACCTAAACAGGCAGCAGAAGGCCTGATGTTCTTGATACGTCTGAGACAAAAGCCAGCTAAAATGACTCACTTTAAAAACAACAACAAACCATGTCAGGTTTTTAACCACAACAAAGAATCAAAAGGGAGACCAATTTATTTCTTCTTTTATGCCGTTCACCTTTCAGCGCGACCTGAACACTGTACGCAGATGCCTGCAATTTGTTCCAACACCAAGCGATCTCCGAGGAGACTCCCTCCAGTCCCCCGGCTTTCCTCTAGCACCGCTTGTCCAGGCTGACAAAACATGCCTCGTCGCTGGCAGAGGCGGGGGGTGGGAGTGGGGTACGGCGCTGTGGTGTGGGGTGGGAGCCGGGGCCTCGTCGGGGGGAGGGGGTGGATGGGAGTGGGGTGCGGCGCTGAGGTGTGGGGTGGGAGCCGGGCTGTGGACGTGTCCCAGTGCCAGCCCAGCCCGGAGTGGGGTACGGCGCTGAGGTGTGGGGTGGGAGCCGGGCTGTGGTGGGGACGTGTCCCAGTGCCAGCCCTGCTGCACCGTCTGTAGCAGCGGGGATGCCAGGGTAGAGCTGGAGCTCTGCGCTCCCCGCAGGGTGGGGTGGGGGGCTGCTCCCTGCCACCCACAGCTCCAATGAAAAATGCTTAAAGCAGGGCAGAGAGACGAAGGATCTGCAGGACTCCACAGGAAAAGAAAACTCTTGCGTTTCTTCTCTGCCATCCCTCATGAGGGGAAAATCTCATTTTTTTTTTCCATTGTGCACCACTCTGTGTAATAACCTGGGAAAACTTTGTTGAAGACTTAGCTAACGTCCATTGGACCAGGCCCTCGGAGAAGCTCTGTGTTCCCCTCAGGTTAAAGCGATCATATGACATATCTCAAGCAATCTGTCCCTCTGAAAGCTGCAAAATATTAGGGGGGGTTCAGACAGAATTTCAGATACTATGCAAAGCAGGTCATCCTCTGTTTGTTAGGAACAAAACAAGCTTGTTTCTCATATTTTATGCATGTGGGTTTAAAGACAGATCAGAAGATGATGAATAATCTGTTTTATATTTTTTTCAGTAATAATGTTAAATGTCATGGTCCAGTAGAGCATGAAATCTGTCTTAACAGCTAGCAATCCAAAGGGATTTAAGTACTCAGATGCATTTTTTTCCTTACAAGCCTTCTAGAAGCAACTTCTACCAAAGTGGGCACGCTGTAATTTGAGATTCACTTCAAGATCCATCAGTGCCACAGATCCATATTCATTACAGGGGTAGACTGGGCTTCTGCTGAGCAGGCAGGGCTGAGCAACATGAGGAAGGGAAGCACCCGACCGGCCCCACGCCTGCTCCCACTGCCCCACATGCAAGGTGCGCTCCTCTGGATGAGTCCTCCCCGCGACCTCACAGGGACTGCAGAGGTGGCCTTGGGGACGCACCTCTCGGTCTAAGCATCTCTGCATGGGCTCCAGGCACTTGCTTCTTAAAACTGGTGAGTGCACACACTCATGATTGAAATTAAAGAGGGCTATATGAGCTCAGCACCTCCGAAAATCAGAAACTAAGCAGTTCAGAGCCTTAGAAATCTTTTTGGAGGTGTGGCAATATGCAGCCACTGCCAGAAAGTTTTGCCAAGAAAAAATATTAAGGGATGCTACTTGTGCTTGAGCTCTAGGAAAGACAAAACAAGCTGTGCAGTATAGGCGTGAGTAGCTTGGTCCTGCAGAGGTATATAAAAATGTATCAGGACTAATTCTCAGGGTATCCCTTTGAATTGGTGATTCATAGTCTCATACAAACTAAGGCCAGAAAGGACTATTTGATCATCTAATACAGCCTTTTTGAAATAAATGTGTTCTTGTATAAAGGGAAAGTAAACTATTCACATTCTGCATTAGCAGTTTTTTTACATCTCCTTTGCCCAAAGGTAAATGGCAACAGAAGGCAAGGCAAATACCCCCCCACCTTCCATCCATTTTTGGTTTGATTCCTATAATGCTTCATTGTTTGTTCACTGAATTTTGCCTGTGTTAGTCCTAAATTTTGTATCTGAAAGGTGAACATGGAAAAGAAAAAACCCCTGTAAACATGTGTTTCTAGATTTGTTTCTAGATTATTAGCAGTTTTGCCTGTCTACTCCTTAAAAAGTTGTTGTACATGAAATCATCTGCCTGGTTAAAAGAAATACATTATTTATTTAAAAAAACCTTTTGTCTTCCTTTCTCTCTGAGAGTTTAGCATGTCAAATTTTCATCTCCGTTTATAAGCTGTATGCCCATAAAGGAAAATGTATTTTCCTTTATAATATATATGCTATATAAACTACACTACATGGTGTAGTTTAAATGCACTAAGAAAAATAAATGGGTATAAGTGCTACCAGAAAGTTTTATGCTTGTCCTTCCCTCAGTTTTCTAGTCCGTTAACTGCCCTATAAACCTCTGCCTTCACAGCTATGTCACACTTCACACGGGATGATTCGGTTACATGTACAGCCGGCCAGTACGAATCCTGTGTTAACCATAGCTAAATTAAAACAGGAACGCACCAGTGCAGCTCTCTGCTCGTCTGTGCGGTTTCGTTGTCGCACACCCTTGATGGGCTTTGGCCGGCTGGCAGCAGCCTCCGGCTGTCCCCGTCCCAGGGAGGGGTGCAGCTACAGCGTCATCCCCCTCAGTGGCGAGTGGACCCATGGGAACAAGGAGCCAGGGAGGGACGTTAAGAAAAAACATCTCCCCCGGGGCGGTGTTTTGGTTGACAGCTCTGTCGCAGAGCTTAGGTAGGGGAGAGAGGGACTTTTCCCCCCAGGGAAACACCACCCTTTCCTCCAATGCTGGAGCCAGCATGGGGATGGATGAGGAGCGGGGGCTGGAGACCTCCTGCGTTGGGTCAGGCTGTGGCAGCTGTGCACGGGAGGTGCTTTCCTCCACCTCTTCCCTTTGAGAGGGGTCTGAGAGGAAGGGTGCTCCTTTTTGTGACCGGCCTTTCCCATCAGACCCCTGCCAGGCTGGCTCAGACCCATGTTGTTTCCCCACCACGAGCGCTTTGCAGGGCCGAGGCTCTCCTGTGGCAAGCCAGGATGATCAGACAGACCCGTCCACTGTGAGCACCTGAGCCCGCAGCATTCAGGGAGAGTACGTGCCTCCAGCCAGAGGCTTTATGGACACTGAGGCCGAGGGGAAGTTGAGGAGAGCAGACACTTCATTTATCATAACTGCATAAAAATAAACAGAAAATGTCCGCAGAGCGCAGATCACGTTCTTCCCTCAGAGATAAATATGAGAAATCCACCGTTTTACCTCATAAACCCTAGGCAAGCAGGACTCCTGGGTCCAGGTGCCGCCGGGGCACTCGGGAGACCTGAGGCACTGCTGGCTGCACCAGCCACACTGCATGAAGGGAGGCGCCAGCAGGCACTGGCTGCAGGACCTGAAGTGATGGCAGCCTGGCCCCTTCAGCGGGATCTTCGTTATCTGTCGGTGGAAAGACATCATGCACAGATCCTTTTAATACATACGCTAAGCGGCAAGGAGAGTCTCTATTTATGCAATGCGCTGTGGTGCTACTCAGATTTCAGATGTGCAAGCTGCGGTTCGACTTCTCTTTAGCTCAGTAATTATAGGATCTTATAAGTAATTTAATTGACATGATTTTAAATTCGCTTGGGAGAAACCCTAAAGGCATCTTAATGTTATATACAGTTACTACCAGCATCTGGTGTTTACAGCAAGATAGCATTTTTTGCTGATGGAAAAAGAAAACAGCAGTGTGCTCTTCCCAATTCTGCACCAGTTCTTGGAAAAAACATTGTATCTCAGTATGTCTTAGTTCATACATTTGTAAAAATAGGCATGACGGCTATTTCAACTTTGGCAAGGCTGTATTAATATCTGTGACACTCTTACAGCACGTGACTGCCCATGTACTTGTTTTTTAACACCTATCATCAAAACCCTATACTATACCTAAAATATGAATTAAAACGTGTATTACTTAAAATATCAGGATAGTTATGATAATAGTCACTCCAAATATATAAGAATTCTTTTTAGTCAAAATATTAAAATTAGTATATAATTACATTACTGTATAAGTACATCATACTTCTTCACACTTCAGTACCTTCCTTAAACTTATTTTGGACATTTTCTTGAAGATTACTCTTATAAATATCTCATACATTTCTACCAAATGGTTAATAACCATCTTTGGTAATGGCTGATGTATTTCGGTAAATTCTTATAGAACTCAAGGGGTCAAATTATTGCTTACGATTATGGTTTAGGATTATCTGTAATATTACCTGCTGATGTTTTAAACCCATTCTACAATGTATATCTACTTATGACAATAGCATATTTATGACAGCTCTTCATCTTTTATTAACCCTTTGTAGACTACATGCTAAAGCAATCTTCAAACCTTACTATGAACGCTGACTCCCAATTTTAAACACACCCACATAACTCTTGCACACACACCCCTCCTTAAAAAGTTATAATGTTATGACACAAACCAATAAAAGCCAGGAAACTGTGAGCACCATTCTTTCCTTAAGCCATTGTGTGTTTTTTTCTTTGCAAGCACTTGAATTAAGGACAGGGTTTCAGCCTTAAAATTTGCATTTCCTGGCTTTTGTTGGTTTATATCACAGCTCTTACATTATTTAAACATTTCTCAATATTAGGCTGTCGGTTTGTTTAATAGAGAAAAAAAAAAATCTTGGCGGAAACTTGCCAGTGTTCCCAAGGGAATGGCAAGGCTGGGAGGACGCAGAACATAAAGCAGCAGCGTAAATAGTTGCTCTTACTGAAAGTTGCTGCTCTGACAGCAGGTTTTATACAGTGCACAGAAGGATTAGATTATGAACCACTCACCTTTTTCCCAGTCACTACTAGGGTATAGCCATCATCTAATGAATTCTCGACAACAACTTGAGGAGAGATGGGGTGGGAGTCTAGCTGAAAGCTGACATGTGGAGCTGTGGGTTCTGAACGGGAAACCACTATCTAAGAAAGAAAGAAATTGGGAAAATCAGCAGGCAGCGTGTGCCACAAATGCATGCTGCTCAGCGGTCTCATGTTCCTACCACTTTTCTGCTTGCATTAATTACTTTGCATTACATTGCATAATATTTTGCATAATGTTCCATCGTGATCTGATTAAGGCGCTATAAAATCTACTTTATTTAACACAGCAAAATCACGGCTGTTGGAGGATCCTCAAAATACATCGTATTTATTAAAATATGAAGGATTCATTGCATGTTTAATAGTCCTTTAATTTCAGATATTTGTAAATCAACCGTAAAAAATGAAGATGGGTCATTTAGTCAGCCCTGTACATTTAAGAAAGAAGAATTTTATCTACGACGTCTATTTAAAAGAATCTTAAAACTCCAGGCCTTCAAAAGTCAAAGGTATTTCCATTTATTTTCACTTTGGTCCTTCAGTTTGAAAAGTAAACTTTACCCTGTGTCAGTAGTATCTGCTCTTGATGCATGTGGGGCCATTAGAGTGCAAAGCTATGATGGCAGGCGTAGGTTGCGTTGTGAGCAGCTTTACAGAGCTACAGTACACGGACCTCGATTCCCAGAGCTGGCGAGGTGGCTATTGCTACAGACAGGCTCTTTGCAAGACGTGGCTAGGCACCTCGAGATCTGTCTCCTGCCGATTTCTGCAGGAGCCAGGTGTCCAGGACAGAGCACTCAAAGCACCTCTTAAACGACAGGGAGAGCTGGGGGCTTCTCTGGAAGATGTTCGAAAACAGGAGCCTAATTTAGTTGTCCCGAAGCCCCTTTGCAAGAGCCCTCTCTCTCTATATTGATTTTAGGAGATCTTAGGGAGATTAGTCACACCGGTATGAAATTCCCCTACTAGTCATCTCTCTGCATCTTGAGTTACCTAAATACTTCTGAGAATTTGGGCCTATTCCTGCAAACACACGCTTAACTTTACTACTGTAACTTTGTTGACTTTAATGGGATGAGTCATGGCTGTTAAGCACAGGCATAAAGCATCTGCAGATTGGGTGGATATTCGATAGTGAGATTTTATAGGCTTGGGCCTGCAATCCAGAAGGATGTGCGCCCAAATGTGATAGCATCAGGCAACAAAGGCAGAGGATTGTTTACATGAGGGAAGATCATGTTCATGTTTCAAAAGCTGCATCACGTGTAGTTTACTTAAGGAATTTAGATAATCAACATTTGCTGAGAAGTTGAGATTCAATGGGGTTCATTATTTAAAAAGATTGAAGCCATTCTGGAAATAACTTGTATGTCAAATGTTTAATTTTTCACTATAATGAAGCTTTTCTTCTGACTCCGAAGGCAGCATCAGAACAGCTAGGACATTGACTTACACGATTTCACTGGCTTTTCGCACTGCCAAGGTCTTTCAACAAGATGGCTGACTCCAAAACTAGACTTAGAGATGCTGTAATTACAGCTGATGTTTTGTTGTAATTCAAGACTTAAAATATATGAGCAGTTAATTCATGGCGATAAGTGCTTCACATCCCAGAGGTATTTACAGTTTGGGGTTACAAGAGGCTTTTTTTCTTTAAAATTAAACTGGCTTTTTTAAAGACTTTGCTATGGGTTTGTTTCACAGTACAGAAAGTACAGCTTTTAGAAATCAATAAGGTCTGATCATTTTCGGTGACACAGAAGTATGGTCTCTGACTCAGTGTATTAGGGCATGAGCTCTGTTTTTATATTCAGGACAATGAAAAATAGAATGGACTGCAAAGCTGCATGAAAAAGCTTGATTAATGTTGGCATTATGGAGAGAGGTAGCACCACAGCTGCAAATACCTTTTTAGTTGATCATTAGCCGTGTCTCATCTCGAATACCCACTGCTATAAAATGCTAAGAATTCTTTTCTATCATTAATCCAGGCTTCCTCTTATTGCCAAGCATTCTTTCTGATTGAGCCACAGTGTTAACCCTTTAAACACATCTGCGTTGCAACCTCAGAGTAATACATGAAAATTTGGATCCCATCTCTACAATCTTGGAAAAATTATTCGGTACTTTAAACACTGACTGACCTTTATTTTACTGAGGCCGATAGTCAAATCACCTGCTCAAAGCCCAAGTGAATAGACTTTGACCTCATGACATACAGGGAGCTCAAATTACACTTCCTAACTCATTTGGTACTATGGAATAAAAGTTTGGAGTTTGCTTAGAACTAATCTACCAGCCTACGGTGCTGCCGTAACAGATGCTAGATGTAAAAATGCTCTTTTTGGTCTATATAACTGTGTGGTTTTTGCACGCATCAGCCCAGTCCTTGAAATTCTATCATCTTACCCTTATCCAACATAATCCTGAAGAAAAAGGCAATTTGAAGACAGCTTCTACAGCAGGAAGAAGATGCTACTTAGGACTTCAGTGTCGTTCTCAGAAACCTCTGATTTTTATTGTTTGGGACTCGGCTGGTATGCATACAGTGTGGCTTTAATCTACTGTGGACACACCACCATACAGGGACTACTTCTACCATGGAAATGGTTCAGTATTACAGAAGGATTTCTTTTTACAAAGACTATAAAGTGCTGGTTTGTTTGGGGGTTTTTTGGTTGGTTTTTTTTTGGGGGCGGATGATGTTGGGGTTTCTTTGCATTTTAATAATTCATTTAATAACCAAGCATTTCTCCAGAGCATAAGAGAAATGAAAGTATATCTATGTGCCTGCACTCAAGCAGTTAGGAGACAGGGAAGGTCTTGCACAGATAAATAATTGACTAAAAGAGAACAAACAGACGTTAGCAGTAAAAGGTCAGTTCTTGCAATAGTGAGAAGTCACCAGAGGTGTTCTGTAAGGTGTCTATGCTGGGATCCCTACTGTTCAACATACCCATAGATGAGTTGGAAAAGCAGTTGAGCAGTCCAGTGACAAAGTTTTCTGATGAACTGAAGGTATTCAAGGTGATAAGGATGAGGACAGACTATGAAGGATGGCAGAAGGACTTTACAAGACAGCATGTCAAGGCAATAAAATGGCAGGTGAAATACAACAAAGAAGATTAATTTAAAGCGGTATATGATAGATAGTTCCATGAAAATATCATCTCACTGCTCAGCAGCAGTCAAAAAAACAAATAAAAACTTGGGAATTATTAGAAAAAGATTAAAGAACAAATCAGAAAACATCCTGATGTCATACAAATTCATGGCTTGCCCGAACCTTGAATTCTCTGTGCAGTTCTGGTTGCCTCATGACAAAAAGAGCATGTTAGAACGGGAAAAGGTTCCTAGAATGGTAACAAAGATGATCAAAAGGCTGTAACGTACAACGACTGAGTAGGGTAGATGTGGAAATGCTATGAAAAAGACATACAGAATCATGAGTGGGTAGAGACTGACCATTTACTCTCTTCTCATAAAAGTACTAAACACCATCAACAGACAAAACTGAGAGTCAGGTTCAAAGCAAAGATAAGAGTAAGACTTCCTAGCAATATGTGATGACCTATAGGACTCCTTGCCGAAGGATGTGAATGCAAGAGGAATACACATTCAAAGGGAAACCCCACATGTACATGGAAAGAGCTAAACAGACAAAACCCAATAGCTCAGGAAATCCCCAGAATGGAAAATAGTTGGAGGCTTGAAGCAGAAGGTATTACATATGTTGCCTGGGTCCCTAGGCATCCACTTGTCACCGCTGCTGGAGACAGAGCACTGAACTAGATGGACCCTTCGTTTAAACCCATGTGGCTCTTCTGATGTTCTTACAAATAACCCTTCAGAGAATCACATTCATTATCAGTAACTACAACCCCAGACATCCTTCTCAAAGCAAACACAATATTTATGTTCCTCTATTTAAGAGAAAAACAAAAAAGTATGTGGTGTTTCAGCATAGCTCAAAGTACTTCCACGAAGATAATAGCCAACAGTTAATTAATTAATGAATATATTAATTAATATATCCTTTATACTGGAAGTCAGTGATCACTTAGGTCCATGAACATTAAAATAATTCATTTAAATACTCTTTCATTGCCATCAGCTAGTATTACTGTTAAGTAAGAAGACTTCACTCTAGGTTTTTTTATGCATAATATGGCAAATTAAGACTGTAATAACTTAAGTTGAAAAACAGCATACAACAGCTTCTTTTAAAAATAATTGATGCTCAGTTCTGCTAGTCAGCAGGATTGAATTACAAATGTTACTGTCTGCATGTTGAAATATCTTCTGCAAAAATGAGAGGCCTTCTAAAAGCAATCCCATCTAAGTATCATATTGTTATTTTTTCCGTAGATGTCTGGCAGGTGTAGGCCATTACCCAGCAGAGATAGGCTCAGGGTTAACTTTATTGTGTAACAACGTCTCAAATGCCCTGGGATATGCAGCATAGCCTTGCAAAGGGCACATATGTAGCTCTCTAAATGCTGTATATCATTCTAATCCATGGAGAGTATAACGGATCTCCTCTGAAGGGTGTAAGCTTTTCTACTCAAACTGAGTATTAAAACATGTGTGCTCTCAAAACAGTTATTTGGCATCAGGTGTTAATCTTAATTTGACTATATGGATTTTGCATTATGCAATATCTGATATTTTTTCTGGGAGCATGAAGATACATTCTTTACCATAGAAAGAACTATTATAAAACTGCTGAAAGTTGAGCTATAGATATGAAAATGTTACTTAGCTAGAGTTTGCCACAGTTTTCTCTTGGTTTAAAAATGCTAAAGTGGGAAAGATTGCAACTATTCGCATTCCTACAAATGCACATGTGGATAGTTTGCATTTAGCTTTAATAGGGCAGACTACCAGTATTGAAAAGCCAGGTGAATTGCTGGACCACAGAGGCAGGACAGCAGCGGGCACTGAGGACAGCCTTTGCAATGACTCCATGGGCATCCCATCACTCTTTCCTCCTCCTGGCTCTGTAAGGTTTAAGGTCCGTGCTCATGTACTTCTTGACCTCCTCGCACTTGCTTCCAACATGGCTTGCCACTTGCACTGGTGGGTTTTGTTATGACTATATTTGTCTAGTGGGACGGGAACTAGATCAAAAGATGTTTGATCAAATCGAAGATGGAAATGGCTTCCAGTATGCTGTGGTATGAACTGGATTTGAATGACCATGCTGAAAGATGCAAAGCTCTGTACTTCTTTGCTCTGTGTCAACTCATTTTGCTGATAGGCACCATGGCTTTGAGCCTTGATTCCTGTAGAGGCGAGGCTTTGCCACTTTGCTGTTTTCAAGAGGAGAGCAATGCTGAAGGCTTGGCTCTCTTCTTGCTGAATTCTGGGACAAATTCTTCCAAGCTTTGACTGCAGTTACAAATAAAAAGCAGATGTGATTATTTTTGTCTAATTTCTGTAGCATGCATTATGTTCCCTGGCATGTAATCTATGAAAGCAGCTATGACACATGCTAATTTCTCTCTTTTCAGGGAAATGAGATGTGTGTGTTAAAGTTTGGTGGTGGTGGTGGTGTTTGTTTTTAATCATAAGTATTCCTGGGAAATGAGTGTGACTACCACGTGTTCTGTTTACTTGGATGTGAAAGACAACAGGTTTGCGCTCAGCGTGTGAAAATTTCCCAGACCATAGATCTGTGCGAGCCCAGTCCCTGTTCCTCATCAGACAGAATCAGGGGCACCAAATGAAACGATAAGGCAGCAGGTAAAGGAAACCCCAAAGGAAGCTCTTCATCATTCAAAGCAGAATGGAATTATGGAAGTCATTGTCACAGCATACTGTAGAGGACAAAACAACAAATAATTTCAAAAAACAGAAAGCAAAATTGATGAAAAAGAAGTCCATCAAGGACTATTAAACACCACATATGGGTGCAATTTCCAGGGAATCTCTGGGCCACTGAGTGCCAGAAGCAGGAGGATACTGGGAGAAGTATCACCGTGTGCTTTTACTTGCCTCATACCTCTCCCTTATCCATCTTAGCCCCTGCCAGAGATAGGAGACTGTGCTCCTTGAACCTTTATTCTGATCCCATACATCCTTTCTGAGCTAAAAATATGGTTAAAAATACTGGGATATAATGGGTCCCTAGAATAAGGCTTATTATTATTCTGTATTGTTTCGTGTCTAACAAGTGCAGAGAGGCCCCAAGGAGGGTGAGCGGCCTGTTGTGTGATGTGCTCTACTTGGATGAGGCCTATCTGTGCCATCATGCTTTGGTTCTTGTGCCCTAAGCCATTTTCAGTCCAGAATCTGTTCAGACATGACAGTGCGTGACCATGTTTTGCTAACGCTTGGCTTCTCAGCTAGAGCTGGCTGATGTCCAGGTAGATTGGACAGGACTGCAGCCAGCATGTGGCTGACTGCATCTCAGGGTGTATGTATACCCATGGGAAGACCCTTTCCTTACCTCCAGGAGCAACAGGATGGATGTCCTACTGCCCCGTGAAGATGAAAGGGCGCACGGGGGAGCTCCTCAATCTGCACGCAGCCCAGTGCTGCCCCACTGTGCACTGAGTTTCACTGGTATAGTCAGAAGGATGAGATGGCCCTGCTGCCAAAATTGCATCTAAAGAGAGTGGTTGCCCATAGTAGTTGTAGAACTTAGAGTGAAAACTTCCCTATCGCTTTCTTCCTCAAGAAGGTCACCAACAAGCAGTGCATTTGCTTGTGCTTTACCTCGGTGAGGCCAGCTTCAAGCGTAGGGAGCACATGCAGTATTCTGCTTCCAAACATAGCGTTATGCTGAAAACCAGCCTCTGCATATGTCAAGGGCATCCGTCTCTTGTTTGTTGTTAAGGCCAGACCAAACGTGAGCTTTTCAGAATAAATCTTGTAAAACTTTCCCATATCCCACTCTCCCCAGAGCTATCAGAAAGACTTCCCCTTCCTGAAGAACTTTGCTCTTTTCTTCATCACTCAAAAGTCACTCTCTGAAATAATACCAAGCTCCAGGCAAAAAAAAAAAAAAAAAATCACTTTGGAACTGAGCAAAACTAGAAGATATTTTATCTCAATATATCACGTTTGTTTGGTTTTTTTACGAACTAGAATTTCCCAAAATACTGACTGGTAGTGAAAGTGTCTTTTCCAGTTGTGAGTCTTATTCTCAGCATAGCTTCTTTGGCTTGAGCGGAGTAAGGCTGCTTTACACCAGCTGAAAATCTGATTCCCCAACTACAGCAGTGTGACTGTGTGCTGTTTTCTAATCAGATAACCACTGTGAAATACCTGATTCACTTTGCACCCAACAGCTGTACTTTCAGCCTGTGTTCCCAGTCACACTCTGAAAACAAGCACAATAAGAAAGGCCAAAACAGCTGCCACTTCTCAACAGAAAAAAAAAGAAGGGGGAAAAAAAAGCTTGTTGTCAGGCTCCAGATTAGGAAGGAAGTAAAACCATTTTTCTTTTCTCTCTTATGCATGTCAGCTGTCTTCTTAGAAAAATTATTACTGCTCTGTTTTGTAACAGAAACTCCACAATATTTGGTAAACTACAAACTCCAATCTATTCATGGCCAAATACAGATTTAACATGTCTGATGCAGCCAAAACATGCTCAGTATGTCAATGGGCTGCAATTACTCTCCAGGAGAGCTTTGGAATTCACCTCCTGGCCCCAATTATCCTCCTTAAAAGAACTCATGAATCTTCTGTATTTGGATCATCCAGATCAATTTGATTTTAGTTTTAGATTTTGGCTGAAAACAATAAACATTTAGTGAAGGAGGCTGTATTTCCTTTCCAGTATTAGTTATTTTCAGAGCTGTTTAAGTGAATAATTCTATTTAATCAAACTAAAAGCACAAGCAGAAAACAACAGGTGACTATTCCTTGGTTGCATAAAACATACCTGCTTTTGCATTCTGAATATTACTGGCTCCTCAGATGACTTTTTGAAATAAGCAAAATGCAGGCTATATTCTGAGTTGGGTCATTAGCACAGTTTTGATGGGTAATGCCATAAGTTTCAGTGGAATCACTTGTAAAGATAGGAACTATTCATTGTGAAATGTCTCTAAATACATCAAAACTCCAGAATCAGGTAACCATCACCTACAGAAGGAAAAACTTTGCTCTCAGAAACTACATGTTAAACATTCTGCTGACTTTTGCAGCAATGCTGTGCTATAGTTGTGTGGTAAAGAGAGAAAAATGGATGGAGACGGAAACAGAGGTGAGGCATCAGTAGGAAGGCAGAAAGTGATGAGCAGAAGAAAGCGCAAAAGGAGATGAAAGACAGGAAGAAAAAGGAAAGAAAGAAAAGAAGGAGAATCAAGTGGTCGGCTGCTGATCAAGTATAAGCAAGTATAAGGGGAGAATATGAGAAACATCTTCCAATAAATTTCTCTCAGGTTGAGTATCAGTAGCTTGCTGCTGCACCTACTGGCTTCCACAGCGCCGGCTTGGAGCTTCAATTCAATTTAGGTGGCACGATCACTATGTTTTAAACATCTTTTTTTCTCCCACAAAATGTTTCATAATGGCTGCTGATCAAGTATAAGCAAGTATAATGGGAGAATATGAGAAACATCTTCCAATAAATTTCTCTCAGGTTGAGTATCAGTAGCTTGCTGCTGCACCTACTGGCTTCCACAGCGCCGGCTTGGAGCTTCAATTCAATTTAGGTGGCACGATCACTATGTTTTAAACATCTTTTTTTCTCCCACAAAATGTTTCATAACAATTAAAGGAAACCCTAAATTAATACAGCAAAAATTTGAATTAAATGTTCATTGCTTTCACCAAGCTGTTTCATATTTGGGCACTTCAGGGTGCGGTTGTCAGAGACAGAGGTACTGTACTACTATTTCTTTTAATCTCAAGGATGACTGCTAGTGCTGAAATTTATGTCACAAACTAAATTGTCTAAATATGGTAAGGTTTGGTATGTGAAAGAGGATACAAGATTAACTGGATTCACTGGAAGGGCTGAGCTAATTTTCTGATTTTAGAAACCTATATATGAATATTTTTTCTTTTGCTTTTAAATAGTTGGCAGGAAAATATGTTCGCAAGATATTAATACAATATAACCAGTTTTAAAACAGGTTCCCTGATAGGTAGAATTTTGCAACTCATTTTCTCTGAAAGCATACCTACCTCTGAAGAGATATAGTAAACTCTGAATAGCTACAAGTTACAAGGGGATTGCACAGGAAAATCCAATATTTGCATGTACAAAGAGCTAAAAATATGAATGCAAATGACTGAGCAAAAGTGAGGTGCGTAATAAGTGAAAAACTGAGGATTCTTTGCAATACGTTCCAGTAGATTTGTGAACAAAACAAAAAAGAACACCATTACATTTCTTTGCTAGAAAATGTGGGGAAGTGTTTGGGGATATCTTTTGAATAAATTAAGTCATTGTTAGATTATCCTGATTTTTTTTAACCCATTTTACTTCAGTAATGGACATTTAATAGCTCAATTTTTAATGATCTCCATCTCATTGCAGTTAATAGCTATATTTCCATAGAAACACTGCAAATCTGCTTTAGTTGGGCATTTGCTAATGAACAGGTTTGAAAGCACTTCCTAGATAACTATTACTGAAAAAAAAAAAGGCTTAATGTAAGTGAACATTAAATTCTGCAAAAAGCTGTGTCTTCTGTATCCTACAGACCTAGTATCCCTTTCAAGATCATTTAAAGGCAAAACAAATACTATCCTTTTTATTTGGAGGTAGCGTCATTAAAGGTAGTCAGTACGCTTATTCTCCTGCTGGTTGCACCAAACCCTCGAAGAAAGAGCTGCTACTTATTACAATATGAGCCCAATGCTGACTTCCCCCCGTGGCTCAAGCCAATCTAATTCAATGATGAGAATATTTCTGCTAATGGCCATGTGCAGTTTACACAATAGCCTTTCTTTTGATCCATAACTGAACCTGGAATGGGAAATGTATTCTGGAAATATTTTAATTGTTCCTTGAGCTGGGCAAACATCTGAATGAAGTGTGGTGCAGGACTTGAATGAATAACTTAAAGAATGTTACAAATAAAAATAATGCTGCCTTGTGCTTTTCACCAAAGCTCCCTAAAAGCTTTGTGACAGCCCAGAAGAAATACAGCAAGACAGTAGTTGTTATTAACTGTATTTTGTAGATAAGGAAACGGCTGCAGAAAGGTTAAACAAATTGCTCATGTTCGCTGTGTGAACTGGTATCTGCATTTAAGAACAGAGCGTAGGTTGGTCCTGTGCTCAGTGCGTAGCTCTTAGCATTTGCCTTTCCTGCGCTGAAGACAAACTGCAGCTTAAAGTTACCAAGGTCCTCGTGGGAAGTTCAGGTAAAACTGGCAGGGTTGTCATTGAACATTTTGTTAAATTCCCATTTTTTAGGGGGAAAGAGAAACATGATTTTCTCCAGTTTTTCATCTGTCCTTTGTGGTAAATCACTTTGACCCCCCTCCCTGTAGGAGCACTATGGATTTTGCATTATGGGGCAGGTTCTGTGTCCAGTCTGTGCAGAAGACAGAAATGGAGGTATAGGATTGGTTAACAAATACTGGGGACAATATGTAACCCTACTTACTATATGTGGCAAGGACAGAGAATGAGGAGAAGGGAGAGAAGAAAGGGAAGGCTTGTTAGTTAATCTTATCTGATGACTTTCACCACACAAAGATTTTTATGAAAAGGTGCAAGTGCCCAAGTGTTTTCTAATGGAAGGTTTTGGGAAATGGGAAAGCTGGAAGGGCACAGCAACTCATGATGGCAAATCTCATCATCATTCAGTTAATGATGGTTGGGGGATAATGCTACTAACTTTGATGACTCTCTGCAGCCTACAGAGCAAGAAGGGCCAAAGACTGCCGATACTTCAGGAAGCCCACTAGAAGACAAATAATACTGGCAGAGTAAAAGGACACAGGTCCTTGGGTGCAAGAGGGATCCAGGCCGAGATGCACATCCAGGCTGGACCCTGTGGCAGCTGGAGAAGCCAAGCTCTCCAAGGTGGTCATTACAGGATGACAGTGCTTGAAGTAAGATGAGTGAATAAACAAAGCCCTTGGTGCTTTCAAAGTATTTTGTCTTCCGATGTTTGATTTTGACTGCCAAGGTTTTAAAAGATTGTTGGCCCTATAGGTTAGATTTGTTTTGTTAGCCACCTACAAAGAAGTCATGTAATCTACCTGTCTAGATTAGTTATACGCTTGGTGGAGGGAGACAGGCTTCTCAGGAGGGTGATTTACCACTTATTATGGAAAACCTGCTTTAGGACACGAAGAATTGCTGTCCAAAAGAACAGAATGAGAAGAGAATGAGCAAGAGCCGGAAAATCTAAGATGCACTCAGAGAGACTTGAAAGTAGGTGGAGGAGGAGCTAATCTGAATTCTAGAGCTGTGAGTCATAGGCTATGGGTACATTAGCAAGTGATTTGGTGCCAGAGGAGTGCATCAGTATATAGAAACAACTAATGCCAAGGCTCCTGCTTTTACACTATAAACTGTCTCGGCATCTTACTTTGAACTAGGTTTAATCTGATCCTCCAGACCAAATGACCATATGAAGCGTGTATCTTAAGCTGTTCGAAGAATCAATCACCGTTTTGGACCCTTCTGCCCCCACTGGGGTTGGAGCATATTTGATGTGTATCCAAGACAGAGTTTTCAGTTTAGTTTCCTTTGAAAGAAATCTAGTTTGTATGGACCAAAACTGCTCTGTGAACTGAACCAGCTGGACTAAGTGGAGATCATGGTGGCATTTGCCCCAAAACCATTGCTCCAAACCACAAAGCCCATGTAAACACTTCAACTACAGAATGCTCTATTAGGCATTTTGTTTATATTCCAGAGGCTCTATTTTACTAAGCAATTTCAATTTTCTAATGGCCTGTTAAACCGGGATAATACTGTTCCTCCCTTTTCACCATCTTGCTAAACTCCAGTAGGTTTTTTTATTGTGAAGGTGTCGTAGTAATATTTACCTGCATGAACCGTCCCTCCGAAGTGCCCAGATTAGCAACGGTAAGGTTCCCTTTGGTGAAGACAGATATCGAAGTTAACAGGACCCTGTTGAACTGGCCCATGAACAAGTCAACCCTCTGCAAAGGAGTCGTAACTTCTAAGCGATATTCATCATCTTGTGCTCTGCAGTATGAAGCATTTCTTGAAAAAGCCTGTTAGAAAATGAAGTACAGATGAGTACCGTCTTTATGAGTAGGAATAGATCTTTGTCAGAGTGAAGTCATTTAGCACAAATGCATTTGACCAAAAGTATTTTAAAATGTTTCGAACTTAATTGCTTCATCAGTTATGATGTTCCATGAGGAAGGCAACGACTTCTTAATGTTATGGGAATGTTTCTTTTAACTTTTTTTTATCCTGTCTGTTGGGAATAAGACATAGGGTCTTTATTTAACCAGATGATATGTATATAAGCACATATATCAAGGTATCCTTTCTCTTAGTGACTTCTGTAACGCTGCTTCTCCAAGGGTCTCAGAATTCCTTGACTGCAGAGCCTGCCAGGCGACACACCTGCTTCTAAAACAGTGCTTCCTAGAAAATGATTGTCTAAAAACATTGCCATTTTTTTAACCTTTTTTTGCATTAAAATAACAATTTCCAGTATTCTTCTCTTTCTATTCTCTTTTCAACACCTTTTTCAGTGATAAGACAGAAAAGGGGACAAAAAGATGGAGAAAGAGAAAAGGGAGATAAGCCAGGAAAAATATGTTTCTGATAGTATATTTAAATGAAATGATGGGGAAGACAGCTTTTTATAGTTACTTAGGCTATTGTATTGATCATCTATGGCTCATTCACTATTTTGTCCAATCTCTATATGTCTTGAATGTACTAGTTGCTGCATTTGCAGGATTTTCTCTTCCAGTTTGGGAATAGAGATTACATGTTTTTAATTTTCATTGGAAAAATTCTTGAACAATACACTTTAAGTTATCTCCAGAGAAGAATATAACCTGCTGTCCTGACAATTCAATAGTAATCTATTAACTGATAATTGCATTACTATTGATACTACATCATCTGTTTTGGTGAGATTATACAGATAATAACCAGGAACCCCCTAAAGGATCTCTAACCAGTTTAAATTTGGAAGTCATCTAGCATGTTCCCACTGTGACATACTTTATGAATAAACATGTAGGGAGATTATAAAGGATCTTATGGTGGTTCCCTCTGTTGAAATCAATAGAGCTTCGTTTTTCCTAATTTTTTTATTGATTTGTTGTTACAAACACATTTTAGTATTTTTTTTTAAAAGCTTGAATTAAACCTTTTAAAGACAGTCAGAGTCTTCCCACTAAATTCAATAGATCTGGATCATACCCTTAAAGAACAAGTAGGAGTAAAATTTTATTTTCCTATTTTCTTGATTCAGACGGTTTTCCTTCTATTACCTATAATCAAAGTACTATGAGAAAGCAAGCAATGAGCCAAGAATTTCTTGCTGGCTTAACCCTGTGAATTCTGGAGAAAAAACAAGGCATTGAAAATGCCATTATCAAAATGTTCAACCTAATAGCTCAGTCCTTTGCTGTTGAATTGTAACGTTTCTGAACTGTGCACAGCAACAGCACTGGCGGGTGAAGTTCTCTATGATCCCTAGGAGTTGCAGTCAGCTGTGGTGCCAGCTTTTCTCCAGGTGCACTGTCAATTTACTGTATCATTTAGGTAAAAACCTGCGTAAGACTAAACAAGAGCAACTGAAATCTCTGTGCACTGCCTAATGATACAGAAAGAGATCTGATACAGCAGTGACTTAACAGTTTGGTTATCCACACGCTAAAGTGTTTGCTGTATTAGTTTCGGTATTAACTGTTAAAGTATGGTGTGTTTTGCTCAGCAGGAACTGAACTAATACTTTGCACTAGGCACACTGAACGTTAATTGAATACACTTGAAATATTTTTGTCTGATCAACAAGGGACAAATTTAGCTTTGCTTTGGCCACCAAACAAGCTAAAAGCTTTATTCTTTTGCACTCATATCCCATCCAGTCTGAAAGTATTTTTGAAACATCTGTGCAAAGATTACTCATACAATGAGTATGAATAGTTCAAGTGCAGAAAGATGTACAGTTTTCATACTTTTTGAAATAAGGCAGATTTCTGAATTTATCCTCCCCCAACTTGGGATCTCTGCTCTTTGCTGTAACTCCTTTTTTTCCATGAGCAAATGACTTTGGGGAGAGATGTTTCTGTGCTAACCTTAAAAAAGTACTTCCTCCTATGTAGTCATCTTAACACAATTTGAACATCCTGACACGCCTCACGAAACCCTGTTCAAGCTCTTTTTAACAAGTGGCTAGATTTTCCTGCTTGCCCCAACACCTCTCCTAGCTTCCCCGAAGTCAGTTCAGCCACAAAGTCAGCTCAGCCTTCCTCAGAGATGTCGTAATTTTGGGTATCTGCCCAAGAACCTGCAGACTGTTCCACATATGGCACTCTCAAAACCTGGCGCTTCATGGATTAACCATAATGTAAGGTTAGCTGTTTAAGAAATAGGAAGGCTTTGATCTTTGAGTAGAAATGCAGAGATTAAAAGGCTACTTAGAAAACTAAAGGAAGATTGATAACACGGAAAACTTCGGCAAAGAAGCTGCTTTAAATTAACTCTTTGAAGCCTGAATCTCGCCCTCCCGCCCCCTCTCTCAGTATACACATAAGTATCCATTTGGCTGTCAAAGTGGAAAAATAACTGATGTCAGATGATGCACTCTGGATATTATGCCAAGTTCCAGTGACAAATCACACAACTATTGAAATGGACGATTAGAGAGCGGGTAAGTGCTTGGGTTGGGCTATACTGCTTCTCTTGTAGGACGAGAGGTGCCAATTGCGCGTGTGATTCATAGCAAGGGCTTTGTGTAGCTGGTGTAGGTGTGCCACTGGAATGCAATGAGGTGTGGGCAAGCCCTGCCTTTCGGCTGGTGTCCAGAAGGGTAGGAGATAACCAATGCTATCTTGTTTGTTCATAGGGGAAATTGTGGTGTTTCAGAATTTACCCTGGATTCAGCCCACAGAAGAGGAACGCGCCAAAAAAGTCTCTAGACATCACTGAGCTGGGCTATCAGGTGCTGTTGCTGTTTGGCAGTTAACTGATGATTTATATATCATATTCAGTGAGCATAAAAATAATATTTCGGACAAAGCTGCACATTTGAAACCAAAAGTGCAAAGCAGGGAGGAAATTTTAAAGCCATTAATGAAAATCTCAAAAAAATACTCAGGTCAAGTGTCAGAACCAATCATGGCGTCTACTCTCTAGTCTGAATAGCTAGACTCAGGGTAAAAAAAAAATAAAAATTTTAACCAAAGACTTTTTGGGAGCTTTTTTATTATTTGCAGCAACTGCAGTTTGGAGAAACACTCCTCCAGGCTCATCCTTCTAGAGCTGGCCAAAACCTGTTTTTCTTAGTTAAGTGCAGTGCTCAATTAGAAAGTGATATTATGTATAATGTCTTGAACAAACTATAAATTAATGACTTAATCACTGCAGAACATCTAATATTGTCTTGTAAGCGATTTGGAGGAAATCATTAAAATTAAAATTTAATTTGACAAATTGGAGAAATGGTCTGAAAGTAATTAGGTAAAATTTCCCAGTGTTAATTGTAAAATACGACAGTTATGAAAGAGAACTCAAGTGAAAGCAGGAATAAGCAGGAGTCTTATATGACTTTTACCTTGTTGGCTGTCAGGAATCAAATTCCTAAGTATCAGCTTTTGTTTTCTGCTATGGATCCTGGGAGTGTCCCTCAAAAGAAGTGGGCACCCACAAGTGCTGACAACGTTTCTCCTTTGAGCATTTCTATGGCATAACATGGAGCAGGGGGAAATGAGCTACTGCTAAATGAGCTGCATCCTGATATCTGCAAATGGCAAAAATCCTTTTTCAAAGAAACTGCTGTAGAGTGAATGAATAGATGATTCTACATAACAAACTGATTCCCAAGGCAATTAAAAATGGAGACGGTGTATGAGTTGCTTATCTCTTCTGTTGTGGAGGTCAGTGAATTAAGATGAATAATAAAACTACAGTTTTCAGGAGTGTGTCCTACTGGAATCAAGCACATAATGGTGAAGAATTTATGTGAACAGCAGACTCTGAAGAGGAAGAGTAACTGTGACGAACACAAAAGAACCTTATCAGATTTTCTTCTCTAAATTTTCTTGTGTATTTTTAGCCAACACAGTTTTGCTGTTCTGTAATACATTTGAATTTTCTAGGTAGTTTGCAGTATTTCTCTTCAGGTGAGAAGTGCATTTGATCACTGCTTCTATCCATGTGAAACACAAGAAGTGAAATTCTGGCCCCAATAACTCAGTGATGCCAGGGTGTTGCCTGAAGAGGATGAGTGACTTGATCAGCGTCATGTTGGAGGTCTGTTAGAGGGCTGGAGTTAGAACCTGTATTGTCTGTTTTGCAGTGTCATGTAAATAAAAGTGAGGGACATGATAAATTTGGCCTGTCTACCATGGTTATCTTGAAAGGAATTTCTCCTTAAATTTCATAAACCTCATAAAACTTCCCAGCTGTCACATACCGGTCTTTTTAATTCTGGACTCAGTTAGAGAGGACTAATAAGATCCTTGTACTTACAGCTCTTTGACAAAATGGGGAGAGGAGAAAAATAACCAGGACAAACTTTCTGGCTTCTGGCACATTTACAGACTCTGTTCACTTCATGCCTTCTTCTGCCAGTTCCCTTGGCAAAGGGACTATCTCCCTTCTCCTTTCCCACGTGGTTTCATGCCATGGCTGGTCAGAGTCAATAAAGAGTAATGGAGGAGAAATATATAAATAGCTTTCTACTATGCTATCACAAAGGAATATTTTTTCCTCTGCAATTTGCAAGACAAAGTTTGTGAAATGGACAAAATTTTACTACTAGCAATTCTAAAAAGTCATAGTCACATTTATTGTTCTCACTATACATAACTGTCACAGGGTGTCTGAACTCTTTACAGTTATGAGCACATTCAGTGATGATACATGGAAAAAATACGGACACATTTATTTTTTGGAAGTAATTGACCAGAAAAGAATCTCTTGTGAACAAACTCCAGTGCTGTACAACAGGCAGAAGAGAAGCCAGCCAGAACTGAGGAACATGAGAAACAGAAATTCTTTGGATGTAGCACGTTGGCTTTTGCCAACATGATCAACTGCAAGTCCGCAGCCAGACTCCTCACCCGCTGGGTCAGTGTAACTGCAGTGTGAGTTCCCAAAACTTGCTGCTGCCCTTCCAAGAGAAGCAATTGTGGGAAACTAAACAGGGATGGCCATACATCAGTACTACTCATAGGTACTGTTCAATAGCAGGCCAAATGCACGTGAATAGTGTTCCTTATTGGCCTCAAGATTGCATTACATTCATAATCTCCCATTTCACTTCCTTTATCAAATATTATCAATTAAGAGATCGGGTCTTTCATATTGAACTACTGCACATATTTGTATTGATAGGGTCAGTAAGTCCTCAGAAAGAGGCATCCCAAATGGGTAAGTCAGGTATTATTTGCCGTAGAGACTACACGGAAGCTAGACCAGAGCAGTCTGCTGGGGATACGCAGCGTGTACCCCACCTGCTGCTCTCACAGCACAGAAAGACAGCTAATTTCTATGTTAATGTGGCCATGATAGGTACTAAGTATGCTGAATTTCTCTTTCTTCTTCAAGCCCTATTTTGTCAAACAACTAACTTGTTCTTCCCAAGAACTCCATGTTCTTGGGAAGTGGAACAGAAATCACTCAAGTAGTCACATCACAAGAGAAAAGTATTTGAAAACACAGTATTCAAAATGCTATGCGCTTTGTAAAACAGATTTCTGCACAGTAGCAGCAGACACCGTTACCAAGCACTTCCTGTAATCCTAAGGAAGGGAAAAAAAGAATAATAAATGGAACAGCTCAATTTTGCCAGTGGACACAAATTTATGTGCTAAACAATTCCCATAGAAGCAGATCCACTGTGCTTCTGGTTTCTTCTTGACCAGTGAAAGACACCTTGAGGGTGTAGGTGCTGTAAACTCAGTCCAGCGTTCACGGAGAACTGAACATGCCTGGGGCAGGGGACTGGGTTCTCCTGTTTCTAAGAACTTCTGCAGGGGCAGTGAAGCTTTACTCTAAAAGGTAAAAGAGTTTTTTCCTCTTTTTGTCTTAAACAAAGAATTGTTTCCCTCTTCTTCCTTCCTCCTCTTCCCAATATTCCTCATATATTTGAAAGCATTTCAAAGATTTTTTTTATAAAATACAGGAGAAGTATGTTCCCTTTCTGAGAATAATGTCAACTGCAAAGTAGGAGACTTGAAGAAAAAGCAAGCAACTGGAAACAGTCCTTTAAGAGGGAAACAATCAAGCAATCCTAACTACGCAGTGGCCACTACTATGTGTTGCTACTGCCTGGAGATGGCCCGAGTCACCCAGGAAACCAACCCTTCAAAATACTACTTGTTGCAAAATAAGGAACAATTTAGAGGGTATTACTGAAGGATTAATTACCTTTAAGCTACACTTTCAACATTAAGGACTTGATCTAGAACTCACTGACGGCAATGGAAAGATTACACAAATTACCCCTAGAGACAGATAAATTTTTTAAAGAACTCCATTGATGTGAAATTTTACATAGTATCATCCCACTAACTCTTAATACTTGTTGCTTTGATCTACTTCACTGCTAAAATGAGAGGGGGGAAGGAAGTTACTGTACTGATGCTCCACTTAAGGTAATAGGTAAAAAGACATCCATGTTAAATGTAATTAGTTAATACAAATTAAGATGATTACATGTTCTGTTGTCAAGATCATTCAAAGAGTTATTTGCTTTTGTCATTGAACAGTGCTGCATTAGTTCTCATAATCTGGTTAGTGCATTAGCACTAAGTAAATCCTATTGATTCAGCAGATAAAATGGACCTAAGTAATCTTTGTATTTTGCTGATTTCCCTTATATTAATTTAACATTTAACTCAGTATACAGATTATCAAAGGAGAGGTGTTGACTAATTACACATTTTTAAGAAATAAAATAATGCATCGGGGATGTTGTGTTGGTAAAAGCAGTTTTGCTGTACATTTGTAGTGTACATCAGGTGCATTTTTCATAGAAGTCCTTATTTACATGGAAGCTGTGATGAAATAGAAAAGCTGTGAATTCCAAGTAGACCAGTTATCCTAAGATAATGCTGAGTGTGGAGGCTCTTATTCCAAGATAACATTGCACAACAACTGCATGTCTCGCCAAAACAGTGGTGCAAGAGATCTGTGGGATAGAAAGGAGTCCAGAAAGTAGGAGAAAATCATGCAATTTGCCCTAATTTCCACAGGCTGTCTATAAAAGCATATTCTACCTTAAGAAAATGAAGCGCTCATTATCACTTCCCCAAGATCATTCCTCCTCTAACATTTCATTGTTTTCACCCACTCCATAGGCAGTGCAAGTAATATTTCTTTGTGACCTACACTTGCCTTCGGAACCATTTATGCTATGGATCTTCTTCCCTAGCAGTCTTTTTTTTTTTATTTACTGTGGGATTTGACTCTGGTTTTACTTGTATGTTTGGAAATGAGGAGTAATTCCACTCTGGTGCAAAAGCTGTCTGAGATCAGAAACCCACATGCCACCTAGAAAGTTCGAGTAACACAACACTCTCCTGGATAGTAATTACCTACTGTTGCTTTAGTGAGCAATAATGACGGCAATATGTGGTCCTGAGTCAGATCAAGTAGAGTAAGTAGAGAAACTGCTGAGGTAAGGTTGGTGCTGAGTGAGCTGAAAGGCACATGTCTGCTTTGTCAGGATTTATGTGTCTCTCCATCGTTTGGCAGCAGAACCTGAGGAAAATTCATTGCTTGCTTAGACGTTTCAACTACCTACAAAAGCCAGGTGGGATGAATCCAGGACTTAGGTCTGCACGCAGTGCACTGCAGAATCAGCTCCTCTTTCTCGGGAATGTGGAATTGTTTATAAAGAAATCCAAGCAGCTCTTTCAGGAGGGGCTGATGTGGTCCCATTGCAGAATAGCCATCAGCAGACTAGACAGGAACTTAATCTGGGGCAAAGGAGCCTTCGAATTTGGTCTGAACCCAGGAAAAGAGGCTTAGATCTGAATATTGCACATCTCTAGTGAGTATTCTTAATGCTGCATACCTGCTAGTCTACATTTTAGACATCTCTTCTTGTGGGACTGTAAAGGTTTTCAAATTTTCAAAGTTACATAGGATAAGAAAATTATTCTGTGTCCAGTTCTAGTCTTTACTGTTATTTAAGGGCCTCCTGAAACTCTGAGACATAAAAAACACATGACCAGAGAATCTAGATATCCATATTAAAAAAAAAAAAAAAATTAATTTACTTTCTGCCTGAAATTATTTCTGTGCAATTCCAGAGAAAAGCAGTAGAGTCACTCTTCCACACTAATAACCAATAGGGAACCCTGCCTTCAGTGGAAGAATTTGATTAAAAAGTCTGGTAATAGAACATTATTAGTAACTCTGGCTGATAAAGCAGTGCCCTTTGCAGAAAATGGTAGTTTAACGGATACCACTTTTTCACAGAGCAATTCAGCTTTCATCGAGAAGTTGATAAAACGCCAAGCAGCAGCACTGGTAGGCAGAGACAGGCCTCTAAGAGGAGATCAGGAGAAGGAAACTCTCTGTAGTTTTTGCAGCACTTGGGGACTAACAGGTCAGCCCCCAGACTCCATAGCTCCTGGGGCTCGGAAGAGTCTGCAAAGATATCTACCACTCAGGGTGGTGCGGTACTTTCCAAAGAAACTCCCTGACCTGCCTTTTTCCTTGTGTTGCCTTTTTCTTGGGAACTCCCTTGTGACGGTGTCCACATGGCCAGTCCCAGGGACAGAACAGCCCTTACCTCTATAGTTACACCTCTGCTGAATCTGGCCCAGTCTGAGATAGCCATACCCATACCTATGCTCATACCATACCCCCTACACACTCATATCCATATCTGTACCCATACCCGTACCCACACCCACGCCTCCCTCATATGCAGCTTAACTGGAGTTCAGACTCTTCCTGCAACCCCTTAGGCCATGCTATTTGCCCCAGTCAGGTCTTGCATGGCCGGGTGGGTAGATCCCCACGTACCTAATGGTGGAGGGGAGCTGGGTAGTGAGCACACCCTGCCTTGCACTGTATTGTACAGGGCACAACGGGGACCCTCGGGGTACCACCTGGGCTTTCAGCAGACAGGCAGGGAGCGCAGAATAGGAGCGTGGGTGCAGCCTGTCACCTTACTACTATGGTTTAAGCCTGTTTTAAAGGGTGTCAGTGCGCGTTGCCCATCACCCAGTCCCTTTTTGTTTATTCTTCTGAGACGTCAGAACCCATAGAGAAGCTTGCACAAAATCTGTACGGGTGGGAGCAGGCTTTGTGCCAAGCAGAGTGCTGTATGCCATTTGATATAGCATTTCCAGACGAATAAATGACTGAACCAATCCAATGGATTCTGGTGCCTGACTTTTAAGGAAAATATTCAGGCACATTCTACCCGCAATATAAAAAACATTTCCTCCACGCTGTGAGATTATCTAAATAAGCCACATCAACCCTTCCTAATTAGAGAGATGTGGTGTTATTTTTAAACCTGCCAAAAATTTTAAGCCAAATGGTGTGGGATATTATGTTTACAGGGCCTCAAAAGAGTTATTTGTCTCTGTTTATTTTATTAAATATTCCTAGACATACCCTTAGGATGACAGATCAATAAGTGCCTTTGTGGTTTCCTGATAGAAGGCAGCAATTATTTTCTTCCATTACAATATAAGCATAACGCAATTTTACTCATCTATCAAGTGTATAATGGTAATAAAGAAGCATCACCATGTGTTTATTTTACTGTCACTTTATCTTTTGTTTTGGTGATCTTCTGTTTCCATTTCACGTTCTTCCAACTGTTTGTGCCTTTCATTTGACAGGACTGGCGACCAGTTTGTCTTGCTTTAGGACACTTGTTGGGAACATGGTGGCAAAAGCCTGTCTCTGGTTTCTCTTTTCCTGTAAGGTGAATGGAGTACTTTAGACTTTCACCTGAACTTACCTGTAGAAGAAACAAAACCACAGGAACTTTACAGAGCTGAATTTGGATTTCATTTTTAGAGGTGCTTTTCCATGGATGTCAAGAGTGATTGAAGTTGAGTATCAGAGAATTGAGCTCACAATTGTTTAGCACGTAAGAGGCGCAGAAAGGCTAAACAAAGCCCATAAGATCATGACCTAACTAATGACAATTGAAATGCAGAGTTGAGATTGTCAAGGCTAAGCTCAACCCATCTTCCTCAGTTGGAGAATCACATTTAATCCATGATAGAGGTGCACACTACTGGACCGTGTCTGCAAATGAAGTAAGCAACATTTGTCTCCTCATCTAAGTACTCCTCTGCTTTGAGGAGTACCACACCAGGGCTGATAGTGACTAACTGTGACCAAATAAACTCTGCTAAAAGCCTACATCCAGTTTTCTCTTCATTATCCTGAACAGTGATTCAAAACCCTCCACAGCAGCTACCTCTCAGATATCCTTGTCCTGACTTACACAATAAACCCCCTTTACTATGATTCCAAATTTTTCTTTTAATTCAAAGCTAGTGCTGTTTCCTCCTTGCTGTCACTGAAGTGACAGCCAGGTCTTCACTGAAAGAAATTATTAGGAAGTGCTAACTGGCCACAGCTCCACTGAGGTACATCTGATATCAATCAGATGCACCATCGGATTCACTTTTCCTAACCCTGACTTCAGTGAGTCCAGGTTTTGGCTTCTTATGTATTTCACTTAAACACAACTGGAATTGTTTTCTTTTGATTTTATAAAGTTTTCCATGAGTGAAGCACAGTTGTGTCTCGATTTATATGTTGTGGTTGGTTGACTTTGCCACTGGAATAAGTGAAGCACAGTTGTGTCTTGATTTATATGTTGTGGTTGGTTGACTTTGCTGTGCAACTAAGCTCTGACGGGCACTTTTCCCATGGGTGAGCAATACCTGCTTTGGTCCCTATGAGTCCTTCTGATGTTTATAAAGGGGCTCCTTAAACTTCATAGGTTTCCATAGCCTAAGCATATATTGGATCTGTCTCTGGATTCACACCTGGATTCACATCTTTAAGATTTCTTATTGTTGAGGTTATCAGGACAACTAACAGAAAGACAGGCGTACAATAGCATGACCACATAAACTTCATTCCTTTAGGAAACAAGGCTAAAAACTAACACATTTTGTCAGCCACATCAAGATGAATTGAAGTATTTTTTTAAAAAATGCTTAAAATCTGAGAAGAATGAGTTGAGGAAGTGTTTTGGATGTTTTATTCTGGTTTATTTTGGTCTAATTCCACCTTTAGCAGCCTCAGACTAAACAGTCCTGAGGGACAGTCACTGAAAAAAATGGACTACCCAAAGTCCAACAAAATTATGTACAATTGTCTTGTGGGACTTTTTTTGATAACATGAAATGGCCTTCATCAATCAGACTCTAACTGTAAATTATCAGATAGCACTCCCTTGCAAACATTGCTAAAGGCTCATTTTTCTTTTTAATGTTGAAGCTAGCAGTATACCATATTTACTGCTGTACCGTTTTCACTGTCCTATGACTTAATCTCACAGTGGTCAGTTCCTTTCACTTGCATCAGCGGTCTGTGGTTTCATTCTCGCAACATCAAAGAGAAAGATCATCTTGGCTACATTGCAAAAAGCAAGTTTTGAATTTTGCCAGAATAAACTGTGACAAACTCTCACAGTTTGTAAAAGCTTTCTTTTAAGTTGAAGGTGACTTACAAAAGGGGAAAAATGGGTTATGCCCTCATGTGCGTTTTTATAATGTACAAAAAAGGGCCTAAGAAGAGTTGAGGGGTTTGGGACTCTTTTTTAATTGTTATTTTATCTCCAGCAAAATCAAGGAAGACCAGATTTGACACTCCTGACACAAATATAAGAAATAATGTGCTTTCCTTCTTCTGCCTGCTCCTTCCCTTCCTTCACCTTCCAACTTTGCAGGTTTATTTTACACACCTGAGAAAAACAGGTGTATAAAGGATGCTTGGCAAATTCTTGCCAATCTTTTTGGCCAACTGAAACCTGAAAAAACTCACAGGACACTTTTTATTGGAGCCTTAATGAGTCCTCTGGAAGAAAGCAAAGGAAATGGAATGGCAAAGCTTGACAGTCTTGATATTTCGGTGTCAAGCAAACAATCAGGACAAAAATTTCTGACTGCCTTTATGCCATTTAAAGGAACCACAAGAAATCACAGAAACATTTTTCTCTTTATCAATTTAATGTAGCAGAAATCAGAGTTCTGATGACATTTCTTGAAAATGGGCAACTAAAATAAACCGTCTGCAGTATAAGACATTCAGTTCTGATATGCAAAGCAGCAGCAGACTCTGGAAAAGCTTTTGAAACAGGAAAGTACTTCCCAGCATGTGAAAAGTGGCAAATTATTCTGTCAATATTTTAATGGTATACTTTGCTATGAAAAGATCACCTTATGAAACAGGTGTATAGGCAAGTACAGAATGAAATAAGTTAAAGGCCACGAGCTTTAAAGACAGTCACTCACAAATAAAATACCCCAGGAATAAGGAAAAAAAAGTACTTTCAGAGAAGAACAATGTTCATTGTTAAAAACGAACTGAAAAATGAAAAAAGGGATATTAAGACCTGAAATGAAAAATTAGGACAGCAATAACACAGTGAAGAAAGATAAGAAGTTACTGTGCTGCATGTTTGCTAACTTGCTTTTAGTTCCTGAAAATTGCCTTTCCCCCCAAAAAAAGGGAATTAAATGCTATGTCTGTTGTCATTGCTGTATCAGCATCCACCGGCAATGCCTACATCTGTGTTGAACACCTGGAGCCTGCGATAAGCAGTCGTCCCCTGAATGCCGAGGCTGTTGTGATGATGCTCAGACTGGGCCGGATCCCAGCTCTGAGCACGTTCCCGCTGCTGGGGAGAAGCCACAGCAGCTCTGTAACGGATACTTCTCCCCAGACCACCCCGTCTCACCCCTGGCAGTGAAGAGCAGCCCTTCTCTTTCACGCAAGATGCTCCCAGCTCCAATGGGGCATGTGCCACCGCCCCGTCCTGATGTCATAGAATCATAGAATGGTCTGGGCTGAAAGGGACCTCCAAAGATCACCCAGTTCCTGTACTGGGCAGCCATGCTGAGGAAGACTCTGGTGGTATAGGGGTGATGAAGGCCTGTGGTTCCCACCCTCACCAGGAGCCATCCCAACAAAGGGGAGTGACGGATCCCATCCAGCTCCAAATGTAGGTTGAGCTGTTGCTCCATCCTGACACAGGCCTCATCCTGGCTCGCAAGGCTGAGCAGAGTCCCATCATAACAGTTCTGGCCCTGCCCTCTGGTAGAGAACAGTGTGCCACCCCTGAGCTCCAATCTTCTTGTATTTGAGAAAAGAAAGCTCCCCAGAGAGGACATTTAAGGCCTCGCTGCATAAGCAGGTACAACTGAAAGCTCTAATGTTTCATGTTTCAAAATAAATGTTAAAAGTACCCAATTCCCAGATTCTGTATTTCCTTTACAAGAACTGACACCGGCACAGACACTGGCCGGAAGGGAAGAAATAACTTCTGTGCTTCATTCACATACAATATTTCAGATGGTTGGAAAGCAGCAACCACCTGAACACATGGTGTACAGAGAGGCAACCCCCCCATCTGAGACTACCGGTATCCTCATTCAGATACACTTTTCATAGACACTTCTTTCATTAAGAAAACTGATTTCAGTGGGACCGTTTATGTATCAAGCATGAGTAATTGTATTACAATCTGGCTCATCATGGCATGTTCCAAACCAGCCCTTTCATTTTTTTTCTAAGGAGGGCAGTGATTCAGCATTAACATAGTTTAAAATATGAGTGGTATTTTCAGGGACTCCTCAGTGCACATGGTTACTAATGTTAATGAATACTTTTTTGAAATATTAAAAGAAATAACTGCCTCAATGTTCCATTTATCTGCATCACAGTCTCTCAAGAAAAATAATTACTTATAAATTAAAAAAAAATTTTTTTTCCCCCCAGTTCAACTAATACTTTTTTAGCACCATAAGGACCTCAGTGATTTTCATACTCAATTTACAGGAACTAATCCTTACAGAGATGAATCATCAGCAGTGACAAGTAATCTGAAATGATCAGAGACTTACATTTTGTAACTGGAACTAAGGGGACGGCTACCTGGCAATGGAGTAGGCAAAGAGAGAAGGAGAGTCCCAAAATGTAAAAAATTAATTGTCACTTACCCTGTTCAAGCAGTATTTGCTCTCTTTCCCATAAAAGTGCTGGAGACATTTCATGTTCTGCTTGTCGACAATCTTGTTGAAGAACTCGTTGATGGTTCGCACGGAGACGGCGCAGACAGCAGATCTGTTGGTTGGTTCGGAGGAGTCTGGTTTGCTTTGAGCAAAAACGCCATAGAGAATATCATCGTTCAACCCAAGGCCCATTTCGTGGGCTAGAGCTGCACCTGGCTTGCTTACATAGGCAGCTTGCAAAATGTTGAATACCTCCTTTCGGATGGACCTCTTCCTCCGCTTTTCGGTAAAAATACACTCAAGAGGCATTTCCATGTAAGAACGCATCTCTGAGTCTAAAGTGCAGAAGCGGATGATTCTAGTGTGAAAAGCCTGGGAGTCAAGAGATTCTCTCTGGACAGTCAGAAAATAGACGAAGTGATCATTTTCAAAGGCATGGACATACCTAACGGGATACGAGTCGCGGAACTGAGGGAGGATATCTATATAAGACTGATCTGTGAGAAATTCAAAACCATCCTGTGTTTCTTTTAACCTTCTGACCGATATTGAATGCAGCACATGAGGAGGCTGAAATGTAGATGTCACAGTATTTCCAACAAAGAAGTTGACAAACCGGACCTTTTCGGTCACCAAAACTTTGGTTCCTAAAGTGCTTACAACACAGTCAGGACAATTATCTGCTTCTCCATCCACCCGGGGTGAATACATGCAGTGCACCTCGCTTTCGATGTCAGCAGGGTTGTCAGGGTGAATGATGTGACGGTGGCAGATGCCTCCGGACACACTACCACAGCTGATGAGCTGATCATCATAATAAGTTTCTAAGAGCAGTGCCATGTTGACATTATCCTTCCATACGCTGTTAGATAAATTGGCTTTATCTTTGCAGTCTTCGCATGGCGCGCAGTCAGGGTTTTCCAAAATGGGCCCAGTCTTGTACACAGAAATGTTCTGGAGAGTTTCATTTAGTACATAAATCTTGTTGACTGCTCCAATATAAACATGACGCTTGTATAAAACTACATTCTGAATCGGTGTTTCTGCGATGAAGTTAGGAAGATCATATTTTACACTCAAATTCATCTCTGATTTTTTAGCTGCTTCTTTGCATTGTCCATGGCTCCGCTGCAGCAAGGCAAACAGGAATACGATAAACCCAGAAGGATATGCAGTAAAAGGCTTCATTGTCAGCAATTTAATCTGTCAAAATATATTTAAAGGAAAGAGTGGTTATATTTCATGTACTAAAACATCAGTTTATCAGTCAACAGAAATCCACTTCTAGGCTGCATGTATTAGCTGAACTATTTCAGTTTAAGAAGTGTCATAATCTTGCTTAGGGTCATTAATAGTCTTGTGCTAGAAACTGCTACAATTACTGTTCTTCATGGGTACCCATTTCACTGCTTTCAGAACAATTCACAGAAGGTTTTTCTTACGATGAATTTTGCAAGACCCCTCGGTGTGTTGTACAGCAGCAGAAGAGAGATGACTACTTCCACATTGGCATTAAACCAGCTGACTGATACGGTTTAGAAGAAGATGGTGCACAGGTAGCTGAAAGCAAATCTGCTCAGGACACAACTGCACACAAAGCAGTTGTAGCGCTTCAGTGTGTGGATAAAAGATATTTGGCAAGTTCCTCAAGGGGCTAAGCTGGTTCTTAGCACAGCTGCTCAAAAATGAGAAATAGGAAAGACATGAAATAATGTGAAGATTTGAGCGGGAAGTGGGCTTCTCTTTTATTCTGTTGACATTTTTGATTAACCAAGGAAGAGACTTTTCTCCACCAGACCAAAGGAAGAAACCCCTCTCTCTCTCCGTCCAGCTCCCCAAATCACTGTCTTTCGTAAGGGCCCAGTTTGGAAAAAAGAATACTTTTTTCAGCCAGCTCTACTTCTTGGAATAGTCATTCTCCCTAGTGTTGACAAGGTTTTGTAATATATTGTTAGAATATTTTATGCATCATGTGGTGCCTGGCATGTGCAAGTTTTATTTTAGGCCCTGTACCACAGCAGTTAAGTCACCCTGGTGAACCTTTACAAGATACAGGCGTATCACTGTATTGTAAACAAAGGGGTATCAAGTGACCTACAGCCATTAACTAATGAAATCAAAAAACCTAGCACTTTTCTTTTTTTTACTTCTCCGCACAATTGTTTGATGTGGCTTGAAAAACCAAAGGCAGATGACTAGTGTGATATTTCACCCCCTCGGAAGATCAATTAAATGAACTGTGGTTATGAGCGTTTCGGTGCAGTGTCCACGCTATGGCCTGTCACACCAGACATTTTCTGTTAATGCCATGACACAGTTGTTAAGCCAAATTTAGTTTCTTCATGGAGAAAACAACTATGCATTCTAACAGCAATATGATCACATACTTTGGGAAAATACTTATAGTTTGGCTACAGTTAAGCAATTGTTGCTAATAGAGAAATGCTTATGACCACTGAAAGGATTTTAAATAGACAACCTTGAAAATTACAAACTACTAACAGGAACCAGGAGCTCTGTATTGGCTTTTTCTTTCTTTGGCTTTTTCTTTAAGCAAAATGGAAAGATGACTATAGACCAGAACTGTTTCAGCTGTGTATAAATTCAGTGTTTTCACTAGATTGGTTAAAATAATCCATCAATAATTCTCCTGCATTCCTTGTGACATTTTATTTCAGCATTCACTGAACTCTTTCTGTGGCTTACCTCATTAATTACACAAAATAACAGGTTCTGGAAACAAAGAATTGTTCCTCCTCCCTGTTATCTGGTAAGAATCATGATCGAGAGCTGGGGATAAAAATCAAACACAAGCTATTTGCAAGTATTAGCTGGTAAGAACAAGTCACACTTCTGGTATTGAGAAATGAAGATCTTCCTTCAAATCAATAACATTTTCTGATATTAATTAGTGATAACAGAATCCTAGAAACAAATGAAACATGGATTTAAGTTTAAAAGAAAAAGAAAAGAAAAAAGAGCAGGGATATTGCTATAATTAGAAAATGGCCCCAGTACAGAGAGTGCTGACTTCTATATTGTATAGGGCAGGAAACCGTTTTCTCATCCTCTGAAACTTCTTGCTATTACAGAATTTTTCCTGCTCTGTGCTGGGATGAAACCGAGAGCTTTCAAAGTTTATGTGAAGCTCCCAGAAGTCACACCCTATCCAAGAACAACCGTGTTCACGTCCCTGCCTCGCCAGTGCTGAGCGAAGGTCCCAGCAATGGGAGGAGTGGGAGCCTGGTCTGACTGCCTGCCTCCTTTCAGCCAGCACTCCCACCCAAGAAACAGCTAAAACTGATAGATTCCTGCAGATTCACTTCTGACGAGTCAACATGTTCTGACAAATACTAGATTAAGCAGAAAATTCCAAAAGTGCTCTATTTCTGACACAACGCGGAGGCAGGTATATTGTTTACTGCAACGAGTTTGAACCCACGTAACAGAGGTGGCACTGCAGTGGAGAGAGAAAACAATAGGTGGGACAATAATTAGATGAGGATGAGGCTGATCGACCACCAATACAGGAAAAAAGATGCAAGGTTACTTGACAGGCACCTACTTTGTTGCAGTATATTCTGTGCTATGTTCTTGTTTTAATATGTTCCCAAATAGATTTCCCACCCAGTACGCCCCTCAGTCTTCAGTTTACAATCCTCCCCATTCTTCCAGTGCCTGAAAAAGAGGATCCCTAGCTGTTCAACAGTAAATACCAGTGTGCACTGCAGAGGGACTTAGAGCCATAAATACTGTCTGACTTATTCTTTCCCTCAAACCACATCTTGGGGTGTGAGGCCAGTATCCTCGGATAGGCTACTCTGCCTACACGCAGTCGGTGAAACAGCGCTAGTTTGAATCTGTGCTCCGGAGACAGAAAATCCCTCCTTAGACTCCTTTAGCAAATGAGATCCGAAGCAAAGAGCTTAACAGCAAGAGCAAGGGCGGGATTCAGTGTAATGCAAAGGATGCCAGGAATAATAGGTACTGTATTTCGCCACTACAGGAAGGAAAATATGAGCAATAAATGGAAACCAAGTCGTCTTTGCTCTCATATCTGAGCTCCATCATTGTGTCTTCCTTTGTATGCTTTTGAGGTGTTTCAAGCATCCTCCCAGACAGAAACCTGCTGATTCCCACCTATGGGAAGCTCAGGCTCAGATTTATGGGCAGCTCTAGGGAAGATGGTTCCCCACAATACATGTCTCTAGCACACTGTGTATCTTTCCTGAAGGTGCCTTAAATCAGAAGACGTGCTCTACTGTGAGACATTTATAGCTTAGGGAGGACATAGGAGTTACGTGAAGAGTACAGTGTGCAACTCCTTTTTTTAGGCATTTGTTTTTTCACAGTCCTCACATCACATACACTCCGCTGTTCCTCAGTGAGACTCCCGTGACGTTTGGTGCCTCTTTCTACCTGTATTTGACCCAGGGTCTTTCTCTATTCCACTGCTGCAGCCTGCAGCACAGAGCTGCTTTTTTGTAACCTCCAGACCAGGTCATTGCAAACACACTTCACTTGAATAAATCCTGAAGCAGCAGGAAAACTTTGGAAAATTAAAAAATCAGTCCCACCTCTCTTCAAAGGTCCAATAGTCCCAGTTCTCCTTAGCACATACTCAAATGTCATTTCAGTTGAACTTAAGCACTTAAAGAGTTTTGCTGAATTGGAACCAAAATACTTAGGCTATAGATGCACTTTTTGAATACAGGTCAAAGAACTAGTTGCTGCCTATCAGTTCCAAAAGGAAAACAAGTAATCCCTTTGTTTCTCTACTTGGTTTGAATGATGGATGTTGTTCATTCTTTTGTGACCTTCCCGTGACTTGTGTGTCAGCGTGTCTTTCATGTGTCTACAGAAGACTTGTAAGCTTTGGCCTGTGATAACTATCAGCAAGCAATAGCTGTGGATGGATTATTTCTTTTGTAAGAGATATTTTCAAAGCCTGTGTCATGATGTGCTCATTTTTCCATCCCTCAGCAGACACTAGCTTGTGTAACTGATGAGAAAATGGATTTTGGTCAACCGTTGCAAGTGGCTAGTAATGATGTGTCATATTAGTGTGCCTGGCAACCTCAAGTGCTATGGCTGATGCTTCCCACCAGGCTTGGTCTTGAGTGTTTGTGTACCATTAACGGCTTCCCAACGGCAATCTTTTTCCTACAAGTTTCATTCTCCCTAATTATGGCCTGGGTGATAATTTGTAAACATTGAACATGATGTCTCTTCTTCACACTGCCACCGTACTGACAAGTCAGGCCTGGCCTTATTGTGGAATAATGTTCAAGCTGTCATATGCAAGGAAGCCAGAAAACAGAGTCAAACTTGTTTTCCTAGCCCTCATTTCAACAACTCGGGTCCCATTTAACTCTGATCACAAAACACTCCATGGATCTGCACAAGCTAAGACAACATGCTGACATGAAAGCAAGCATTTTGTAGGTTGGTTGGTGCATCTCATTTTTCCTTGCTTTGTTACAGAAAAGGAAATGACAGGGTCCTGCGTATCCCACATAGAGCATGTTTGTACAAGAACACATTTAGTCCTCAGATAGGTCATTTCTCTATTGTCAGCAAATGGTAGCCTTTTCCCTTCTTTAAGGAAATAGTTGATAGTATAGTTTTATATTTTTTCCAGTGGGATAGCACATCTTGTTACTATGGGCTCTGACAGACTTGCGGTGGCAAATTTATATAGGATAACCATAGCGATTACTGCTTCTGAGGGCTCAGTTTGCTTTACTATCCTGGACCAAAATACATGCCAGTTCAGGACCTGATTCCCTGTGGATCAGACACCCTGCCATGGAGACAGCAGCATCATTTAACAGGACAGGGCAACTGAGAGGGGGAGATGATAACAGCTCCATCCATTCAACTTTAATCTGTTGTTGCAAATCTGTCACAGCACTGGCATCAGCTTCAACAGACTAAGCTCACAGTGGACGTGTCTTCATCAGACTTTTCAATTAACTGATTGCATCTGTAGACAAGATTGGTTATATGTAAAACACTTATTGAGGTTAACCTATTTTCTATGTCCACAGATTAAAAATGTTGTTAAGTCAGAATTGCTAACCTGAATTAGCTACCTTGAGTTAAAATAACAGAGAGAACAAAGAAATTTGAGAGAGTAAGTCAGCAACAAACATACAAATGATCCCCGAGTTGAATTCAAATGGCTAATCTGAGTTAAAATCCATGTTCCCTTGTCTTCAGCACTATTTTAACTCTAGTTTAGGTTACTCATCCTGATTAGGATGGGAACGTAACTTTCCTGCAGCGTGATATTGTACACTAACATGATGCATTTTCCCAGTGCATAGAGTCACAGGACTTAGTAGCAGTGATTTAGGTCATAAATTCATCCATAACAGAGCTGGGAGGTTTCTATGGTACTCCCAAGAGGTGTGTGTGCATGCAGATGGCTGATGGTGAAGAACTGGTGGGCAGGGCACAGCCTAGGCAATTGCTAGAGGATCTACCATTAACTAAATCCTCTACATATCCAGTGCAGTCGTGTGTGTCAGAAGAAATTGCTTTCATTAGCATGTTCAACTGATCTGTAAGCCTTTTCTTAGAATATTCAAATACAAAAAAAGAATCTAAACTCTCCCTGCATAAAATATACTCTTTAATACACATGGTCCATTAGTGGGTCCAATATACCATTGTAATTCACAGCAGCTATCAATAGAAGCATTTTCGTTGTCTGCCAGGTTTATTTTTAACAGGCATTAAAACACAAGAACACTAATCTATCCTTTGCAGTGGAAAAAATGTTATTCTTATACTCATTTAGCATTTTTTTTTTGTAGGCGTCCTGCAGTACAATAAAGTGTGGTGTGTTTTCTTTGAAACTTGCTTCAGATCTTAACATCCTAAAGCCAACTCATCTCTTGGGTCTGTAGCACAACTGGATTTATTTAATCCTTTTTTGTTGTGATGGGCTACAACGGCACTACAGGTTCTTTCATAACAAACCACAGCAAACAGTCATTGATATATTGCGAATGAGGGGAGCAGATCAAGAGCTATACGTTGCTCAAAAAGACTAATTTTAAAGGTGGTATACAGCATTTGTTGGGATTCAGGGAAATTTCTCATGTGAGGAAGTGGTACTCATTCTAAGGAGTTCAAAATATACAAAGAATAATTGAAAAACGGGGAGGAAATACCCACAATAAGGTAGGTCCTTCGTTGTTTGTTTATGCTTTTATTTCCAGATGGATTTGGATCTTTAAATACAGGAGGACAGCTTTCCACATCTGGATGCATAAGGATGGGAGGATTTTTAAAAAATTATTATATTGCTTGGCGATAGCAGGAAAATAGAAAGTAAACTTTGAACAACACAACACTATTGATCCACTCCATTCATCTGAAATGCAAGTCAGCAACTGTGGAGATTCAGTAAGAAAATACCTGTGATGCTATTATGGCTCTTTACCACTACACTGGCAGTAAAATAAATCCAGTTCTAGCACAGACTTAAGCTTGGTATCTACAGCAAATAATTCAGCCTGACAACTGACATGTGAACATCTTATTCAGTCCAAGTGTTCAGTCCAAGTAGAAAAGTGTGGGGTTGAAAAACGTTATGTTTGTTATCGTACATGTCATGACCAACAACACAGGGTAAGGTTGGTCTTCTGTTTCAGGTGAGTGAATATGGAGATATTCGGGTTTCACTCCCAATTTTTCATGCGTTTGGACAGACTAATTCATCTCAACGTATTTTCACTGCATGTGCAAAGCAAAGACCTTTATTGACTCTAGCCAGTTGAGATAAATGCAGACATGTGCCCTGGTTCACCAAGGAAGTCAAACAAGCTCAGGTAAAGATGCAAGTCCTTTTTGGTGTGTATAAAAACACCTCACATTAGGAGAAAGCAGTTTTCTTGTATTTCTGAGTCGATCCTGTTGATCAACTTTTTGCATGAGTCTGAGCATTTTGTGGTTGTCTGTACAGAACAGGGACAGTGTAATTTCCTTGGAATGTAGTTCCTCCTTTCTTAAAGAGCCAAGTTGGCAAACCTGGCTGCAAGCACAGTTTTAGCTCCATTCCCTTAACTACTCTCAGCATTTACTTAGATTTTCTACTTTATGTTTTATGGTTGTAACATCTATCTACCTGAATTCTTGTATTGAAATGCAGAGCAGATTTTGGAAGCCTTTCCTGTCTTGTAAAGCTAACAGCCTTCCATACTGTGATAATTAAAGGAATGGCATGGGTCATAAAATGAAAAAGATTAAAAGGCAGATAGCCATGAGTAACCAAGACAGCATACAGATTTGATCTAAATGTTCTAACAGCAATTATGAATGATCTTGATGCAGGGCATTTCCTGCAGTTTAACTGTCATTTGGTGCTAATGGTTCTTAGGAGTCCCTGAGACAATAACCCTTCATAGCCAAACATTAATCTCTGTAAGAAAAAAAAAAAAGTTCTGTACATCAATAGATAGTGATGATAAAGTATATTATATGAAAACTGTACTGAAGGATCTACATGCACACCAAATTATTCAGTTTCCTTTTGATGTCATAGTAAATATAATAAGTATAATAATAACAGCAACTAAAACCCAACAAGTCCCTGAATTCCTCCAAGGTGTGATACAAATACCTAGGATACCAAGCAAAAGGAATTGTGCTGGCTCTGTCCTTTTCTCTGAAAGAGCTGGCAGGATGGTGTCAGGCAGCGGCTTTTCCGCTCTGCAGGCACACATAAAGCATGCCACTGGGTGCCGTGACTTCACCCTTCTCAGTCAATGAGTCTCCGAGAGCCACAAGGCAAATTAGTGACAAAACCTAGGGTCAAGGATTTCCAATAGGTTGCTGACGCCTTGCTTGACACATAGCTCGTCAAGCCAAGATGTCACGGTCAAACTTTGCGCAGGGTCCCGGCGAGATCAGCCCATTTGTAAGAGTGAGCTGGGCCCCCGGATTCGGAGAGCTCGCCCAAGGACTGGAACGAGACTGTCAGCTCTCCTTTACTCAGCCTGCTGGGGGGTGGCTTATCCAAGTACAGGAGAAACCGGGAGAAAGCTCTGCTTGCGGACCCATGTTGGCACTGCACAGAGGCCTTTAGGTTGCCTCCAAGCCCACTCCTTACATCTAGGAGCTTTTGTGAGGCTGCTGGACCAGTGTGGCCTGGCACAGCCCGTGGGCTGATACTGTGATTTGTCCACATGTATTATGTTTAGTGCTGGAAAGCAGACTGCGCTCCTTCCGTGCCCAAGCTGGCTCCACAAGCAGTATAACCACAATCACGTAATGTTCTATCTGCAATAACTAGCCCTGCCAAACACAAATTGCCTCAGTGCAAAACTAACACAGTGGTCTTTGCCCCATGAAAAAATGCGCTGCAGACCCTCAGAATGGCTACAGAGAAAACCGAATTGGCTGTTTTTAAACCACCTAGTGAAAGTAATGTCTTCGCTTAGCAGAACACATCCTTTACCTGGTACCAAAGTTAATAACCTGATGGTCTACTTAGCTTCATAGCAGCTTTTTGATAATCAAACAGGAGCAATGTGAAGGATAGTGTTCATTTCCCATCTGTGTTTGGTTAGGAGGTTATGACCTTTTCTTTTTAATGCTGACCTCGCTTTTGTCACTGCAAGTTTATGTTATTGCAATGCACTTTAACTGATGCCCTACTTTCACTCAGTTTAGAAACTGAGTTAATGATGGCTCATTGGCATGACTGCTGCCTTGCTGTGAACCTGTGATTCATGATCTGTTTCCAAGGACTTTACGGTATTGGTGTTCATAAATCCCAAAATGGCCTGGGACCAGCCTATCTGACATCCCGGCTCTCACCAGAGGCAACAGTGTCACAACTGCAATCAGTAGAGTGGCTGATCTGGAGCAGCCTCAGCTCCTGTTTTTTGGCAGATCTCCCTCAGCAAGGGTCTGTCAGCGACAGCTTTTATTCTGAAATATTGTGCTGACCTTCAGAAGATGCTGAAAAGCTCAATAGTTTGAAGAAGGTGTTCAGGGATGGCTGAGCGGTCTGAATTTTTTCATGCTTATGGGGTCTTTTTTTTTTTTTTTTTTTTTTTTTTTTTTTTTTTTTTTTTTTTTTTTTTTTTTTTTTTTTTTCCCCTGAACGGATTTTTTTTCCCCTGAACGGATTTTTCAGCTGCTTCATTTACTTTCTTTCAGCCTTTCCCCTCCCCCCATTTTGGGGAGACCTGGGGAGCTTAAATGTGCAACCGCTGCTCTCAGGGTTCTTGTTTATACAGGGTCTGGTACCAGGTTTTGGACTTGTTCAGATCCCGGAGTGTCTCCTTTGGAAATCTGGAGCCAGATTCAAGGAGTTTGTGAGATAAGCAAAGAAGCTGTTTCCAAACTTCACAGAGTATTTACCTTTCTCATAGGGGCCACGAGAATAAATTAGCTCATTCTTAGAAAACACCTCCAAAATATGAAGGGCTTAGTGCCAGCGTTTACAACAGGCACAGCACAGCAAGGCTGAGCTGCAGGATGGTGCCTGCCATAAGGGAGTTTAAAACCGTGGTCTTCATCCCCGCGTGAACAGGTTGGCCAAAGGTCTAAATCTGGGACTAGGGCTTGGCTCTGCCCCTCTCTGCCACCTGCCCTCCCCTGGGTGCAGGCAGCCCCTGCCTGCAGTCTCCTGCCCTTCTGCCGTGAGAGATCCAGCATCCCACCCCGATGGCTGTTCCCTGCTCTCCTCCTCCTGTCCCGGTGGGAGATGCAGACAGTGGAAGGCGTGGATGTGAATCCTCCTAGGCAAAGCGGTCCTCACGCTTCGGAGCCGAGCGGGCCAGGAGGAAGAGCAGTGATTTAGCGTGGGACTTGAGGCTGCCTGTCAGCAGCAGGACCTGTCTGTGGTGCCTGGCTCCATCCTGTCTGGGGACTGCAAATGAGCTTAGCTGGGAGCTGTAACCCGGCCAGGACTGAGGGCCTCTTACTGCTCCACGTGATTTCTTCTCCTGCAGAGCTGAAGCTCAGGTGAGATCCAGAGCATATTCAGCACAAAGTGCAAGCACCGGTTAATCTAAGCACCTGAGAGCTTTGTGGCCAGCGAGTGTTAGCTTTCTGGATCCCTCTCTTGGACTTACGCCCTGAACTCACTCTAAACCCCATTTAGATGCCAAAGTAGCCTCTCTGGATCTTACCCATAATTTTAAGCTTGGTCTGCTTATCCAAAAGGAAAATAAAATGGCAGTGGTAAAATTGGAAATGTCAGTTAATGTATGTTTTTAATTTAGGACTTCATATTACAACAATTGCTCCTGAGCTTGAGGTTTTGTTAAGCAGTTGATAGCACTGAATTCAATACTTCAGACACTGAGCAAAGGTCACTGTCATGTAACAAGAACATTTTCTTTTACATCCCTGCTCCTACTTAAAATATTCAGATTATATTGTATTGCTTATTAGCACCATGTATGTCATGTTCAAATAAAAAAAATGGACTACTCGTGTGATTAATAATTACTCACTTGAGCAATTTAAATTTGAACAAGATACAGTTGTTGGGGGTGATGATGGGAGAGATCTAAATTCTTATACATCTGGATTTTCACACGAAAGCCTGGTTTCAGACCTAAGGTTTGTCAGGATAAGTTACATTCCTTTACTGCGAAGCCACCACCTTTTCCAAGACTTGACTCCGCAGTCTTTATGCAAACAATATTCTCATCGATTCCTGTGATAGTTGAGCTGACTAAGGACTAGAAAACGGGGTGCTTAAAACAGCCTGAAAGGTAGAAGATCTGTTGACATGACAGAATCTCAATACTACCTCATTTAAAATGAGCAATAGATGATACAGGGTAAATACTGAGATATAGAAGGCATAACTTAACAGGGATGATAGGTGCAGAAGAGTAAATCTTTAAAAATCTTATATATTGTTAATGAAGATAATCATTACTCTTTAAAGAAAGACTGAATTAACTTACATTGCATTTCCAAGTAACTAGCTAATGGACACAGCATTATCTTTTCATATGTCTTTGAAATCCCTATAAACCATGCCTAGTCAAATATTTGACTGATGGTCTTTACCCCTATTAATAGCATGCAATGGAGGTCTCGGTAAATAACCTACCTTCAGATTTGCCTTTTCCAGAAGGGGAAAGGGGTACTTTCTTATCCTTTAGCTACCTCTTATTGCTCCTGGCTGCTTCCTGAAAGGCTTTTTGTACTGTGAAAACAATTCACTGGTTGTTACCTCATTTTTGTGCCCTGCAGGGATTTCAGGCGTACTCTCCTCAGATAAGCAGGAAGCCCTCCCGCTGCAGTCAGGGGAACTTTGGAAGCCATGCGTGCTTATCTGCAGGCAGAGGTTGGCCCAGCCTGTGTTTAGTTTACGAGAGAAATGTGGTATTATTTGCATAAAAGGAGTTCTTTCAAAGCATGTTATATGAAAACCTCTCAATTTGAAAACAAACAAAAAAAACCACGCAGCAATTTTCAGGAAGCAGCAAAGATGTCTCTGAGCTCTCCCCAAGCTGATTTTATCATGGCAGCTTACATCTGAAGAAGAACAAACACATACTTATTTTTGTAAATGTGTTTTCAGAAGGAAAGAAAACTCCAGAGAACTGGCAAACAGTCCTGACTGATAATGACCATGCATGGTGTTTTCCCTTTTTAGCCCTGCAGAAAAAACATGGGATTCAGTTCTGCAATTATAAGGTCATTAATGACTTCTGTGATTTCAGGCACGCTGTGCTGACTTTACCTACCTCCTGGCTGGCTCTCATCTCTCCCACCTTCTGTTAGGACGCTCCACATTCAGAGCTCCTCCTCTCATGTAGCCTGTCATAGTTATCCAGGAAAAAAGATAACTGTTATTGGTCGTGTCTTTCTGAATATAACCAGGAGAGGGAGAGACTCATTGCTTTCTCACAAATGGACATGCCCTGCAATCCATCTTTTTTGTATACATAAGGTCGGGATAATAAGGACAAAAATCCAATGGAATTTGATACAAAGAAGAGTAACTGAATTCTGTGGGATTTAATGGAAGATAAAATGTAATGGGGTTTTAACATATTGCAGTTCTGAAGCACAAACAGAATTGATATTCAATTTCATAGGATAGTTCAAAAACTTATAGTAAGGTTCCCATGTTGGGTAGATCCAATAGGATCTTCCCATTATGGAAATCTGACTGATGAGCCAAGGTGGAGACCTGGCAAGATCTGGAGAATGTCACAGGAGAGGACATCCCCAGACAAGGAGCTATTTAATCCTCTGAGAAGGCAAAAGGACAGCGAAATGTTGCCACCATGCCATGTTCTCTGGTGATTCATGCCAGTGTTTGCAAGACCAGGAAAAACAGACATTTGGGAATTTCAGATTCTGACTACAATATACTTAATAAACACTAAATACTAGGAAATGGGGAAAACAAAGCAAAGCATAGAAATAAAGCCATAGTACAAGTGTGAGTCCCCTACCTGTTCTCAGCACTTGCATAGTTTCCACTGAAGGTGATGGAATTTACTTGTATCCAGACACCCTCCGTTTAACTAAAGGCAACTACATCCTGGCTGGGGGAACACCCCCCTTTACTATTTGGAAGCGCTGCAAACACAAACAAGGATAAAACTCATTATCATGCAGCACTCCGTCCTTGAACACATATGGGAAGGCAACAGCAAAGTGGATGCCAAAGTTTTCCTTCATCAGAAGGTTTAAACAACCGTTAAGATAAAATTTTCAATCAGCTACTGTGGGCTAAATTGCATCCTCAAACAAGCACAACATTTTCCACTGATTTGAATGGATGGTAAACACATTTTTCAGGGTGAAATTTGGATTATATTTTCTGTTGCAGAAGTGCTTAATCACATAGGGAGCTTCACATTGGCTCACTGCTTCACTGGAGTCCAATACTGTCTGCATTCTACCTACTTTTTAAAGCATTATTAATATTGCAATTGTATTTTTTTTTACTGCAGCTTTGGGCATTTGTAAGAATGATATCAAATACCGAGTATTAACAAGAAACATTTTTCCCCAGGAAAAATATTAGCCTCTAATCCAAAGAGCAAAAGCAATAAACCTAAAGAGTTTAAGCAAAGGTTTTGCAGGACAGTAATATATAACATTTAAAATTAGTACCCACTTTCTAGAAGTAGACAGGAAAACTGGATATAACTCCAGTAATTAATTTAACATTCTCAATGATAGTAGGAAAGAGGAATTAATCAACTTTTGACATGAATTCAGCTACCAACACCTTTCATTGCCTTCAGTAAAGCTGCCTCTCTCTGCTTTATCCTTTCTCAGACCTAACCAATAGAATCCGGTATTTCTGGATGAGAAGACACATGTCATGAAGACACATGAAAATGATATAATAATACCCATAACAGATACGGGGATATATAATAACAGATAAAAGGATATGTAATTCCCATAACAGAAAACATAATACAATTCTGGCTGTACAACAGTCTTAAAGGTAGAGAGAAATCCAAGCCTCAGTTACCCCAGCATATACCTGAAGACAGATGAAGCTTGTGAAGTTATTTCAGTTTTACAGAGCAAAACATGTTCTTTTCCAGTCATGCATTTGGGACAACCCACAGATTTGGATATTTTCTCAAAGGCTGAGGTTACTCGGAAACCTGCTACCTTTATCCTCATAGGATCATCCATGGGGTGGGTGTGAGGGGCGGAGAAGCAAACCCCAATGTCTTAATAAATATCTCTAACGGTCCTGAAATTTTGGTGATTTAGTTTGGGCCAACCAATCCAAAAAGTATTCTTATCGATGATAAAGCTAAAGACTGAACAATAAAAACCATGTATGTCTCTAAGCATTCACGTGGCACAACAGACCTCTACCAAGCTTGAAACCATGCTAGCTAGCACAGTTTCAATATGGGAAAAACAATGTAAATGAAAGATGAGGTTCATCGTCCAGCTCAAACAAACTGAAAAATAAACAAAGAAACAAAAGAAATAATATCTCCTAAAATAAGGAGAAAATAAGTAAGTTTGGAATTCTAACTGTAGCTGGTAATTGTTTTCATCTGCTCATTAGATATGCTTGGAAAGGATTTCTGTTTCCATAAAATTTAGACAAAAATAAATAGTTCCTGCAGGAATTATCAATTTGTACAAATATTAATGAGAAAAATGTCATGTGGAAAAAGATACCTCAATCTTCCATTAAAGTTGAAGGAGAGGAAATCCATTTTGCAAATACTGCGCAGACACACACAAAGGCAGAGCAAAACCCAGTGTCCATGAAGAGTCAGTGACAAAACTCCCAGGGACAACCATGAGGCCACAGTCTTGCCCACGGTTCCTACCAGGCAAGTAGCACAACCACAAAAGGAGGTATAAAAAGCAAGTTGCTTAAGACCCAAATGTGTTGTAGGTCTGAGCCGTTGTGGTGGGTGATAGAGGGACTGGAATTCAGCTGAGGGCAATATTCTGGGCTTGATGATCTTAGAGGTCTTTTCCAACCTCAATGATTCTATGATTCTATGTGGGCAGGGGCAGCAGCTGGCACAGCTGGGGCTGGGATGCGGACATCCCACACTGGGGCCATGTGGCTCTCAGCCCTAACAAACGCTCAGCGTAATCAGTCCATTAGTCCAGGTTTCTCCCAGTCCCAGACAGTTGTTTAAAATGAGCATCGTTTGAAGCAAACCAGAAACCTTAACACTGTATTTAATAAATAACTATAACTTTACTGCCTAAATTTGGGGTGGTCCAGCCTCGTTACTGTTATAGGCAAAATGCCTTTTTGAGTCTTGTAACAACAACTCTCCCCTCTGAAGGGGGTTCAGCCATGGCATGCAGGGTGCAGAGGCACACTACAAGGTCACAGACATAGGCACGCCAGATAGCAAGAGGCAGGAGTGTTATATATGCTTTATTTTCTGGTCACCTGCCCAGGTCTACACAGCTGAAAGCCCTTCAGGTACTGCATGCAATCCTCCTGCAGTTGGGCTCTCGCCTGGAGGCCACCTGTTGGGCTACTCTTCGCTCTATAACGAGAATCAGAAGATTTTACGGGACTCTCTTCAGTCACAACCAAAGCTATGATTCTAGCCATTTTATAAAATAAATCATACATTTGGCAAATTTCATATCCTTATGCTCAAAGAACATCTGCCTGAAGCCAAAAACTTCCTGTGTGGGAAACGAACAACTCACGTTGTACAAAATTGTCAATAAAAGTTAATTACTTATTGCCTAAATCTAGCTATCTTTATAACTGTGCCGCCTCAATTAACTGAGTCTGCTTGTAGAACTGTAACTGAGAGGCCCCTATGCTTCATCATCAACTCCAGAGCCATGCTATTTTGAAAATAAAAGACCTGTATCCTGTCCAAAAAATAAACTCTGGAGGTGACTTGCCATGTTGCCATTTTGGATTACAAAAAAAAAAAAAAAAATACTCGGCCAACACACAGGGGAAGGCTTAATTCCAGCAAACACACACATAAACAGGAAATCTCTCTCCAGTCAGAAGGTATTTTTCTTCGTACAATGGGGTTCAAAGATGTGTCATCATATAGTTTAAAACAATTGCTAAGGAACCTTACCATTTCCAATAGCTTAGGAGTAGAGTCAGCTTCCACGGTCGAAAGCCTGTCCGAACTTGCATGGGAAGCACACAAACACTAACAAATATAAGCTGGCTTAGGCCAGCGCAGAGTTTTTAATCAATAAGCATGTCAAGCTGGGGGACAGGGAGGGGAGGGAATCAATTTTCAGAAGGCAAATGGTAACAACTGTAGATTTAATCAAATTGCAGCTGCAATCCCTTACTATTCTCAATATTTTTGAAAGAAAGTAGCTCCATGGCAAAGAATGAATTTCAATAAATGTCACATATTTAGTTATATTGCTGATTTTTTAAATTTATCAAGCTAGGTCACTGATCCTTCGCAGAAATGATGCCAGGACATGTCAAAAAGATTCTGATACTGTTTAGTTGGATAAATGTCAAAATGAAGGAGCTATGGTAGAGGAAAGCAACTTACATAGAAATCGTTATTTCTCTGTGACTACAGGAAAAAAAGATATGCCAATGTGACCCTTCAAAGAGAGGTTAAAGCTGCAACGTACACAACAAAATGGATAGCTATCAAACACCATGGCGATGGCCGTGGTGTGAACACTTGAGCAAAATGAAAATCTTCTGAAAGCATTCTGCAATTTTCCTTTCGCATGCATTTGCAACCAAATTTATCATTAATTCAAACGAGATCCCTTCCACTGCCTTCCATACAAAAGGACAATTGTATGTTCATTTTCTTGGGATAAGCAGAAGAGACTATCGTGGAGCTGTAGGATGCGCAAAAAAAGCATTTTGTCTAAGTATTTTCAGCTTATTAAACTCCTCAGCATTACAGAAACTCTTCTGTTATTGACACCTGCTTGAAAAATGAAATGCTCCAAGGCATTTGCTTCCCCGGAGACTGGTGTGCCGGGGGGAGAGGCGGAGGAGAGGGCTTGCAGGGCATCCACTGCCTCCCTGTTTGTACCGCATGCACCCTGCACCTGGGTTATGCACACAGCCTCTCCTTAAAAATATGAGGGTTATAAAACCCTTAAAAGTTGAGGGTTATAAACCCCTCAAATTCTTTACCTCCACTTCTATCTTCCACTCTGATATTTGGTGTACTCAATCGCAACTAATTTGAGGACGGTCCCTCTGAGCCAAGGGGACTCAGTCACCATCCAGCCACATCAACTGACTGAAAAAGATCACAGTGCGACTAAAAAGTCTCAGAACAGATCAAAAAAAATGGCCATCTACTTGATAACACTTTTTCCTTCAAAGGACTTCTATCCTAGACCAATTTGGTCTGATAACTTTACCTCTCCTTTATTTTTCTAATGTTTAAAATTGGAGGAAAAAGATACTTTATCTTCTTGTACAACATCATAGTTTTCCTGCAGGCAAATAGCTTGGCAATTTGCTAGATTTGTTAATGCTAGAGGAAACAAGTTAGCACACATACCATGTGTTTGAATGCCTTTGGAAATTAGATTGAAACACTGATTTGATTTCCTAAAAGGTATCTTAAACAAGGCAAGGTTAGAGATTTGGAGAGTAATGAGAATTTGTGTGACTTCAAACAGCTCTACATAAAACAGACCTGATATTCTGGGGGGAAAAAGGTCACCTAATTATTCGTTTCCTGAAGGCCCTGTCTATACTACATTTCCCCTGGGTAAGGAAACTGATTTAAAAATGGCTTCTGCTAACGTGCTCGCATCAGTCGCTATGTATGAGATATAGATTTGTTAAGACCATTGCCAAGAAAAACACAACATTTTTACAAGGAGAGAACAACAGAAACCTTCCTGGCTTGGCCGCGCAGGGAGGGACAGGCAAAGAGGTGCCATCTGTGGAGTCCTCCGTGGAGCCGTGGTCCTGCCTCCTCAGTGACGGCGTGCTGCTCAGGACCACGTGGCGTAACCATCGGTGGTGAGTTGCATGGGTTTAATTACCAGCTACAAACTTTGCGCGGGAGGCAAAATCACAGGCTGTGGCCATGGCAGACAAGATGCACAGGTTGGTGGCTCGGCTGAGGGTAACAGCCTAATGAAACATGAAATTGTGTCACTGGCTCGAAGGCCAGCCAGCGAGGCAGCAATGGGGAGGTGGGGGTGGGAAGCCTGGACAAAAGGGTTTCACAGGAACCAGCCACGAAGATGTGTTTGCCACCCAAAATCTTAGGAAGGTTCATTTGAAGTATCACACTGCAACCCGTTCCTTCTCTTTTGCACCAAACAGGTCCTGTAACTCCCTCCTGGGTTTCGTGTTCCTGTAGTTTCAGAGAACGCTATTCAGCTACTCTATCGCTTTCTCTTTCAAGAAATGATGTGTGTTTCTGTAGTGCTGAGAGAGCCTGAGCAGGATTCCCCTTACACTAGGTATTCCACAAACACACATGGAGATGAAGAACCTCTCCTTGCTTTCTGCCTGAAGTGAATAAAGTCTAGACACATCCCCACCACAAAGCAATCGTGGTACAAAGCACATCATCCAGAGGTATGGGACTCCCACTGCTGCAGCTCAGGCTCTCTGGCTACCCCAGCGCAGCGTGTTGCCGGCATCAGGTTCCCTTTGCGGCTGTGAAGGCAAGGCTGCTGCTCTTGCATTGCAGCCAGCTGTGCCAGTTACTCTCTGGAGTCCTGGAAGACAGATTTGGGAGGCAGCAGGCTTTGAATTTCTCCTCTGAGTTGAAAAATACAGAGCAATCACTTGCAGATCATGGAAGAATGAGAGTAGGTGGGTTGGCCCCTTCAGTTGCATGGGACCAGCAGGAGGAGGTTACAGGTCATCAGCTAAGGTACCAGAAAACTATAAATGCAGGAAAATCGGGATGGGAAAGGCAGTCCTGGGAGGACAACATTTGCCACTCAGTTTTGCATTCATGAGCTGTTCATTGAACCTCTGCTGAGTTTTGGCTTTCTGGCTGGCTTGCCCTGACCCCTGACTCAGTGTGCTCCCGTCCATCTACAGGCTGCACTGCCATCTCCCCTGAGCAAATGACACCTTCACAAACCACTCTCCAGCCACAACATGTGCAATTTAGTTTACCAGTAAAGAACTGCTATGCAGCGGTTATTCTTTGGAGAAAAAAAAAAAAAGGCAAAAAAAAAGCTTTATAGGATAATAAAGACAGACAATTCATTCCCTCCCCACCAAAAAGGCAAAGAAGCTGACTCTCTTTTCTGTAAATAGAGAGATGAATGTTTTACAAAATATTTCTTTTTCCAAATGATTCAGTTTGTATTAGAAGACAGTCAGAAAAAGAATCATACAGTGCTGAAGAAGGATTAGGGCACACAAAGAACAAGCGATACAGTCATTCTCTAACTTACTTTGTTTTCAACATGCAGCTCCTGCCAAAGGCTAGCTTTTTGCTCTCTCAGTGTATGATCTGTAAACATTTAACCAGCTCTTAGAGAAACATGTGAGACACTTTACCTTGCCTGATTATGAATCCAAACCTCTCAGAGCTCCAAAAAAAAAAAAAAAAAGAAGAAAAAAAAAGACACCATGCTCTTTTTGCTGGTGGACAATGCAAAAAGCACCTGTAGGATGAAAGCAAATGAACTACCACACATGGCATAGGTTCTTTGGGAAGAGCATGCATTGCAGCTTGAATAACCTCCTACAGGTTACAAACGTACAATTTGTTAAACATCACTGTTACTCGATTATTAATCCCTATTTTAAGATGTATGTGCAAAACTTCCAATTTCTAAGGAGTGCATTTAGTATTTATAACGCCAAAGACCACCTAATTTAATGCTGACATGGAAACTGTGGTGGAATGCCATGATATGGTGCGAATTGTTTACCATTTGAAGCAAATCCTGCTTTTTAAAAACGGGGAAAAAAAAAGCCCAAACAGCAATGGGAGCGCAAGGAAGACTGTGAACGCTGTACAACCATAAAGTACAAATCCCCAACTCGGGGAATCCGACAGGCTCACCCCGAGACCTCAGCCTCACGGAAGGCGGCCGGACTGGCCACCACAAACCCACACCTCGGAGCCACCGTTTCCGAGTTGGAACTTCCCCGCTGCGCCTGCGGAC
>NW_008796110.1:6969610-7043181 GCF_000699145.1 Aptenodytes forsteri
CGTCGCGGTCCTGACCTGCCTGTGACTCACCACATCGCAGGAGCCCGGGTGCGCGGCGGGGGGAAGGAGAGAGGGGGCGCCTCCTTCCCTCCCTCCCTCTCCCCTCCCTCAGTCCCTCCTTCCCCCCAACCCTCACGGCCAGGCTCCCCCAGCCTGGGGGCAGGAGGGATGGCTTGTCGCTCCCCAGCCGGGCAAAGCCACGAGGGGACCAGCCGCGGCTGCCCTTGGTGGTCCTTATCCTGCACCCGGGCGTTTTCAGGCCGAGCGAGTACCGGTAGCGTGCAGGCACAGCCTCCCTCTGCGCTCTCGGCCGCTGGGCACCGTCAGGTGTCTGCGCCTGTGTGATGCTAAAGCCTTACCCTGAGAGGGCAAGACTGGGGCACCGCCAGGCTTGTCCCCGGACCCCACAGGCTGTGGAGTAGCGAGCAAATTCAGCCCGTATTGCCCCTGTCATAGTGTCAGTGCTGGCTGTGCTCTGAACGACTGTTCACGTGTAATTCAGAGTAAATGACCTCAATTCATACAGACCATCGAATAGCTATCTCCCCCCGTATGTGCTTCCTACAGGGTACTAAACGGCACGGGTTGGGGTCTCTCCCTTGCAAGGTTTGCAAGGCAGATGGTGTCTTCATCTTTCAGAGGTGCTGAGAAACTGAGTCACCGAGCAATGCCGTGTACGCTTGTGGAGCTGCTGAGAGACTGCAAGTCTCAACACCGGGGCCTGCACCAGAGGACCCAACTTTTTTGTGGTAATGAGTTTCAGCAGCTACTGATTTAAACCAGATTTTAAGTGAAAGGCTCCATATTCCAATAGAAGTTATTGGAGACATCTATTTTCCCTTTGCATGCTTCCTTTTTTGGCCCCAACTGTGCTCCCCTTAATCATACTATTTAAACCGATGAATGTTTTGCATGAGTAAAGTACAAGGAACTGTAAGAAACATTGCCCAGTTTCGTGATTAACCATGGGAAAAATGTCAGCCCTCACATCAAAACATTTTGAGAGGAAAATTAAATAACGTATTGTATGTATTTGGTTTAGGCCTGGGATGTCACCGTGATGTGTATATAGACAAAGCTGTACATCAGAACAAAATGCTTTTAAATAGCAGTTAGCCAGCCTTCCACTAATCTGCATCAGCAGCACTTTCACAATTTGTTTATCTGTCTCGACTTTCCTATGGGCTTTTTGGCACTAGTGATAAAGACATCTAACCTAACTATAAACCAATTCTCCGCAAAAACAAATGTGTGATCGAGGCAGTGTGTAACCTTCTATGTGTTTAACTTGTGAAATTCTTACTCTGCAGTATCTTTTACTGACAACAGATAGCAAAAAAGACAGCCCATTTCAATAAGAGAAGTGTACGATGGCTACAGGTGAGGTTATATTTGTTGCCTCTTCATTTCGTGTATGTTAGCAACATGCTAAAAATTACACCAAGTGAAAATAAAACCAGCCCCTTCTCCTGGTTCCCAAAAGATGGAATTGCTAAAAAGTAACCAGCAATACAGATGTTCTGACTGATCCGATCTCATTTGTCTGAAGTCCCTGAAAATCTGTCCATTTACTTCAGTGACTTTTACTTCAATTAATACTCAGCAGTAGTTAGAAAAGGAAGATTGAAAAGCTGCACGGTGCCAGCCCCTAGAGGGAAAAGCATGGTTACAGTTAGATCGTACTACTCACTGGGCTTCAGCTAGTGATCAGTTAATCAGTGTGCATCCATACAGTTACAGCAGATTTGGAAGAAACCTCCTCATTAGTTTTGAAAGGAAGTGATAAAGAAAAAGATTTCAGTCCGATGCTCATCCTTTTAAGGATAGCCCCATGTGTTACCTGCTCTTAGTCCGCTCCTCAGTTCCCCATGCACCTGCCTGGGCTCACCAGCCAGCGCCCGAGCTGTTATCAGTGGGACAGCCTGTGCTATTCTAAAGCTAACAAATGGATTGTCACTAACATAAAAAGGAGAAACAGATGTTTCCTTTCCATTTTGACCATGACGATGCCATGTTATTTTAGGTTAGCTGTATGAGACAACTACACTGCACTGCAGCGGGGCTTTGATAATCCTCGGCTACTCCCTTCACTGTGCTTGCAATGATGTGTGTGCACCATGAACAGCTTCTCAGAGGCTTGAAGCACCTTTAAGGTGCAGGAACTGGTGAAAAAGAAACTATGACCTTCTTATTCATCATCCTGTTGTTCTTACAACTTTTCCTCTCTTCTCTCTCTGTCCGAAAGGAGCTGGTCCTCTGCACTCTGTTAAGGCATCTGGCATAAGTATGATAGTGTGGCACATTTTAGAAAGCTGACGGCACTGGAAAAAACAATTCAAAAGTGTAAAGGAGAGTCTGTCAGTGTGTTCTGTTCAGCAAGAGAACTGGAACGCACTGGGGAGAGTATTGGCACATGCTTCCCATCCCTGACGTGTTTCAAGATAGGGAGCTGATGAGCAAACACTATCACTTGTCCAAGAATACAAACATACAGTTAGAAAAATGAGTTGCAAGGCTACGTTTAAGTTGAACTTTTGAACGTAAAGATGAGGAATGAAAACACAGGACGATTTATATTTCTATGTATTGGCAGTAGCATACCCCCAACACACTAAGGCACCCAGTTCAGTCCTACGGGCTTGATTGTGATTTCTGTTCAGAGCCTCAGAAATGGTTTATCATAACGACAGGTAGCAAAATGGACTCCAAAGACCAGATTCACCTAGGTACCCAACTCCTATTTAATTTCAATAAGGAGAAGACATTTAAATATCTCTGTGAATCTGGACCTAACCATCTTTTTTAAACCTGCAGAATCAAAAATGGGTCTACTATGCATTTCTGTAGGACCACGCTATACTATATGGCACTACAGCTATATGGTGCCATCAGTGGATTTGCTCTTTGTCCTCTGCTGCAGTCATTCACACCTTTGGGAGTGGATATAAAATGCAAATGTCATTGTGAGACTCCAGAGACTTCTGACTTAGCGGGGCTTACTCATGAGTAAATGATTTCACAAGGAGCAAGACAGTGGAAAGGAATTAATTTAATGCTTAAGAACATGGGAGACAAAGATCTCTAGACCTGAGCTTAGCAGTGGTGGGTATCAGGTACCCTCCTGCCACAGGATCCTGCAACGTGGACTGACGGTAGCTCAGTCTGAGTCTCCCTGGAGGGTGATGTACAAAAAAAGAGCCTTAGATGACTCCACCCAATCCAACTGCCTTACAGACTAGTGATCCAAAGGCAAAATATCAGTGCAACAGCCTGCTGGGGTAACGTGTAACTGTAATTCCTGTAGACCCTTGTTTACTGGAAGGCAGCCTGGCTGCAAATGCCAGGGGCAGCTCAGGGAAGCGATTGTGCCTGAGGCACAGTTCCCTGTGACTACGTTGTTCCTTCAAGTCATCTGACAAAATCTGTTTTTCACTTCTGTCTTCCCTGGTCTCAAAAAGCACGCGGTAGGCAGGGACAGACGGTGTTGACTGGGGGATTGGGCTCTGGAGAAAACATGCCCGTGACGGTTGTTCTGGCTCTCTGGAAACCAGGCTAAATATCACAACTGATACTTAGAACTGTAGGCTCCAAAGATTTGATCATCATTGCGCTTTATGGCTATTTATTAATTATCCAGGCATTTATTAACTACGCCCATAGTTTCTGCAAGCTAAATAAGTACTTGCTGTATGTTTGTTTTTAACAGGGTCAACAATGGCACTGGAAGAAATTTCAGCCTGTGGCGGAAGGTTGCAAAAGTCCCTTGCAAAGCCAGAAATAGAAGTCCCCAGCTAGAAATCCTAATCTCTAACCACCCAGCTACCTTGAGCAGTTCTCCATTTGTATGGAAACACAGATCGTAGCCAAAGATGTTTCGGTTACTCGTTGCGCTGTGGATCACAGGTGATTTCTTTTCTCTATTTATTGACTGAGCAAAGGAAGTCCTTTGTTTAACTTGATGGAGTTTTCTCCTTATTTGTCTTTCTGGTTGTAACTGAACACCACAACTGAGTGATTCCAAAATCTGGACGGTGCAGGCATCAACTAACTGGACTGCTTGAGAACGGAGGAAAATATGGATGGGGTTTGTGCATCTGAAGTCTGGATTGCCATGTGTCTGTGCCCCTGTTGTGCCAGCCCCAGTGCCTCAGTGACCACGTGGGAAGCTGGTACATGACGCTCAGGAATCCAGCAAAAATTAATCACTCAAAAGAACAAAGATTAGTTTACAGACAGATCAGCTCTTCAAATCCATCTGCTATGCAGTAACATGAGTGCTAGTGCCTTGCAAAAGGACGAGGTCAGAGACCGAGGAGGAGGGTGGGCTTGCAGCAGCCGAGATTTACGTTAGTTTAAACCTAGGAGGCACGTCACCCTCTGGAAAGCAGCAGGGGAACTGGGAGGAGATGGTGTAGATTGCAGCGCTGTTCCCCACCTTAGCCTTGCCTCCCTTCCTATTGGTGTTGAAATATGTTAAATCCCTGAATGAGTATCTCCAAATGTACAAAACCAAGCAATCATTTCAGGGATGGAAAGCTGAATGGTCTTTATGATTTTATGCTCATGTCCCTGAAATGGATACAAGCGCAGTAGCCCTCAGTGCATTCACTGAGCTTACACAACAAAAGCAAAGGCTTTCCAGCACATGCTGTAGAGGACTTTTCTAGCATAGCTCATCATGAACTGCTTCAGGCAAAGCACAGTGGCAAAAACCAACCCAAATATCATATACGTGCCGCTTTGGCACAGTAGATTTGTTTGTATAACTGGAAACGAACCTGATGATATCCAAAAGTCAGATATGTACAAAGTGAGGGATTTGCTGTGTATTATATTCATATGTTCACTGGTATTGCACATTTAGTTGTCTTATAAGACAACTGATAAGTATAAGTCTGATAAGTATAACTGTTTCTTGACATTAAACGGTCTGATAAGTATAACTGTTTCTTGACATTCTTTTCAGTGCATTTAAAATGCATTTCCCCCCCTTATGCAAACATGTTGCAATTTTCTTGTAGTAAAATCACTCTGAATATGATATTTCCAGTGTTGCAAGATTATCTTTGGACCAACTGTTAGAAAGTTTCCAGAAGTCTTTTTTCAGTTGGGTTCCTGTGACTCAGGTGCAGCCTTTTTTTTTCCTTCAGTTTGCTGGTTGTGTTTACACAGGTCGTAGTAGCCAGATCATTGGAAATAGAAAATCTGCCTATTTAAAAGCACAGGGACAAATCCTGCCTCCAGCTATGTGTGCACCTGGTGAGCAGGGGAAGGGTGTGACTGTACTAACACACGTGTGAGCACATGTGAACAAACACAGTCCCGACTCAGCCTCCTTTTGAAGGACATAAGCTTCACTAGGGATAATCGGATGCCTAAAGCACATACCTAAGTCTGGTGATGCCAAGTGCCACGGGCATTTGCAGCCTGGTTTCTGTGGTTGTGCTCATCGTTGCAGGTCACAATGGAGCTCCGCAGTGTGCCGTTTGCACAAGTATTACCATTGGTGAGCTCCTGCACGTTGAAAGAGAACTGTGACCTTCAGATTTCTTTGTCTGAAAGCATCTCAGAATGCTGCTGCCTAAGGTAATGCTGCTGTAAGCACTATCTCAGAGGGAAACTGAGAGAGATTTGAGAAAAAAAAAAATCCCTTTATTTTCTGCTTACTTCTTGCATTTATAGCACTTTATTATCAGATTAACTCAAAGATTTTTCCTCAATAATTTTTTCAACATGCGAGAGAGAGGAAAGCACTTTAAAACCAGAAATTGTTATTGTAAAACTTCCATAAAACGCCAGGGAATACAGGGGAAAATAGATCCTGTATCGACCTATATTTCCTTGGCATAAAGTTGACCAGACATCAAGTGGAAAGAAAGGGGAGGCATTACAGAATGTGTTTGGTAATGAAATCAATTGCATACATAAGTGTTTGCAGACTTGGGAGCTTGCATCTTAGCTCTCTGTAACTACCAAAGTGGAGGTCTTTGGCAAAACCTCAGACTGAGGTTTATAGTAGTTTATAGTGGGAATTTGCCTGGCATGCTTAGCTTTGGAGAACTGTGTCTAGGTTTCATCATCATCTTTTCACCACCTCTGGGGGCTTATACACAGAATTATTTGTTGATTTGGAAAACCTGGTCCTTTATGCACATATGAGTGTATCATATTTGTCTTCTATATGGCCATGAAGAAGAAGAACACAGTTCTAAAAACTCGTAGTTGCTTTTTACTTAATGTCATTAAATATGAGCTATTTCCCAGATGTGGTTTAGAATGTGTTACATTTTATGTACAATACCTATTCTGATACATTTTTAAAGATAAAAAAATGTGTTCTGCGACCAAGCCAATTTATTGTAAGTTAGGCCTGGATTTGGTTCATTATCATTGAAGAATCTGCATTTTTAAGTCAACTTTAGAATAACATTGTTGATTCTGTAATGATGTAAGTATATGGTATTTGCCAAAAGCTGTATTTCATAAGGTTGGTTTAGGATACAGCCCAGCTCATAGGAATCTTGACAGGAGATTATTTCTTTCAATAACTTTCATAATTTAATTAGACACACGTGCTGATTATGACTCTAATACTATGGAGAATGAAGTCAACGTTAAAATCCCATTATTTTAAATTAGGCAGGAGCACACCCATAATGTGTAGCCAGGAAATATTTGTGCCCTTAACAGTACATCTATACTGATAGCAATATGTTTCTTCACCAAAAAAAAAAAAAGTAAAAATCAGAGTGTCCTTGTACTATTATTAAAATTTTACCATTTGTATTCCTTTGGGAGCTAGTAACACTGCTGTGTAACATCCAGAGAGAAGGCACATTTAACATGCCAGCAAGGACTCAGGTGAGTTTAAAGTTTAACTTTGAGTTTGGGAACATTTTCAAATCAAATGAAAAAAGGAGTTTCTAGGTAATACTGAGCCAAACCAAAAACGATTACTTCAGCATTGTAATTTAATGTTTCACTTTCCTCTATCTGCTCTCTGAGAGTTTTTTAACAAAGGCGAAATTCAAAGTTAAAATGTGGGTTTTGTAAGAACACCTTCCTGATTTTGGTCACTTTCATAGGTTTAGTTTTATCTCTAAGAAGGAACAAAAGCACCCCACCAAGAACTGGGCAGCAGGAAAGAGGGGAACAGTAGGGCAAAACCAATCCAGCTCAGGAGATTTAGCCATATAATGAGTACATCAGAAGTGAGGAACTGGAAGGTGACGCTTTTTTCCAAATTAAATCGCGGTACTCGCCCTGCCTACCTGCCCAGCCTGCTTGCGGAGGGCTGGGGAAGGCTCAGGCATCACGCGCTGCTCTTTACCTGGCTCGGTGGTAGCTGCACATCTGTGCCAGTCCCTCATAGATATGGTGACTGTGTCTGCCCTCGGTTTGGCAGGGGTGTTTTTAATAGCATGCTCATTATACAGAAATATTTTCATTTGACAGACAATTTAAATGATCCTATAAAAGCTGCAATTACCATCAGGACAAATCCAGCTCTGATTGACTCCCACGTTAGCTCCCAAAGTTTGACTCCCAACTAAGAGACAAGAAAGATTTTACCCTTTCTTTCTTCTTTCGTACATACGTTCTTCCCCCTTATAGCTGTCTCCCATGTTAATCTACTGAAGAACATCTCAAACACTTGCTGTCTTAATCCTCCCCAAAAGCCACTGCTGAGAAGTGCTATTAGCTTCATTTTACTGTCAAGGGACTGAGGAACGGAGAAAAACCACTGTCTTGTCTAAGGTAAGACAGGAAGGAAACCTCTAGAGAAGCAGAGGGAGGAAAGTAGGTCTAATATAGAATTATCTTTCTGACAGTCCAAAAATCCTAAAGGAAACATTTTTTTGATGCCTAAATAGGTCAGGGAGGTAAGCCTCATGTGAAAATAAAATTTAAAAGACAGCTTTGAAATTGGGACCTTGAGTTATGAAGCTAATTTTGAAAATATTCCTTTCTCCAGTGTTGTGTTGTTAGTCTATACATTAGTAACTTATTTGCATAGCTGGCTGCTCACATAACTGCTTGTTTGTGAAATTCAGGGATTTTTGTATGCAACCGTTTCTTGAGAAACCGGGAAGAAATCAGAGTTATTTGGATCATCTGCCTTGAGCATCCCGGTCACCAAATGAAGGAGGTCACCTCAGTCACTTTGGTCAAGTCAGCTTGTGAGGTCAGTTGGCCGCTTTGAAGCATCCAGGCCACTTCAGCCTGTCCTCTCAGTCCCCTGAGAAATAAAGGATCAGTTCTGTGAAACTCTCAGAAGTTACACTGAAGGCAATACAGGAAGACTGGCCATTCACTGGGGGTTTTCAATTTCCTCTGAATGTGCAAGCCTAAACAGATCTTTTACATCTTAAAGTAGTTTTTAATGCTTTTCTCAGAGCTAAAATGTATTGCAAACATTTTGCTGGTATGTGTTAGTGCTCTTTAATGACAATAATGATGTAATAACCATTAACATTATCTTAGAAGGCTGCGATGTGTCTCATTGCACACATCCTATTGGCATTAATCAGGGAAGAGGCCTAATCTCAACCCAAACATGTCAGGGGAGTGGCTGGGGTGGAGGTGTGGCTGGAGATAAAAAAGAAAGGCTGCTCCTTTTTAGGAAGGAAAGGAAGGTCTCCAGCCCCATCACCCCGCCGTGGGGTGACCTCTGTTAGGGTTGGGTTCACCCCTGCTCCCAGCCTCTCCCCTAACCTGGGCAAAACCCAGCTCATTTCACATGCCTTTTGGGATGCCTGAGCTGGAGATCTTGTCAGTTTGGTCTCCTTTTATAGTAAATGGCAGCACGGAGAAAAATGTCTGAGGATGTAATTCGGTGCATCTAAAATGTGAATCGCTTTATTTTTCTTCATATACTACATGCAAGATGCAGGACATCTAATGCTTTTTATCTGGGTCTCAGTTAAAGACCAGCAGTCAGACAAGAAGAACCCAGCCTTTTTGCCTGCATGCTACCAGGGAAGCACCAAGGCAAATGCAAGAGATGCAAGTTTCAAAACCAATTAATTTAGATCAAGTCTCAGTGGAAATATTCCAGCTAAGTTTTGTTATCTCCAGTGTTACTCAAGAGATTTTGAAGCAGGCCATTTTTGTTTTGAGGGAGAAAGCAGACAAAATCCACAGATGAAAACATAAAAACCCAACCCTTATACAGCTCCTAAATTTCTCCTAAATTTCTTGGCTCAAGGCTGCTGATGTTTTTTCTCATTATGAAAGGTAATATTAGACCTCACTGTAGAGTTCTCTCTCTTTTTTTTTAAGATTAAAGATGCAGCAAAGTATGCAGGGATGATTTCACTAGTTGTGCTAATTAAGATTTTCATTAAAGTTTCATTAAAAGCATGGCTAATGAGATACACTTGGACTACTGATCTACTTCTGCCACACTAGTTTTGGAGATAGTTCATAAATGGACACCAAGAGACGTCAGAGATTTTGGCTCATGGACCACCTTGTTTCTTATCCGCTGTTCATATCCTGGCAATTCCAATAGTCTGATCAACATTTACTTTACGTGGAGCAGGTTGCCATTTTTAAATTTGAAAGTTTCCAGTAAGGCATTTCCGAATCAAACTTTGATGTTTTTTCACCGGCTTGAGTGTAAACCTCGCATGCCTCCTTCCTGAATGGGAAGCAGCCTCCCTGCCTTTTGCAGGGATTCAGAGTGGGTTCTACCTGTCCTGATACCCCTGCCCAGTCTTAGAGCTAAGCGCTGCTGCTCTGAATACCTACGGATGGGTTGGAAAGGTTACAGAGATCTCACTCAGACTGAACCTGCGATTTAGAGACAGGCCAGATATGAGCACCTAGAGGCAGGTCTGAGGTGAGGATGACCCTGGGTAGGGCACGTGGTGGTGGCATGCCTCAGGCTTGCAGCAGGACACAGGTGACAGAAGAAGGTTGAAAGCTGTGTCTTAACCAGGTTTAACCTAAGCTGCTGGAGATGGGAGATGTCCACAGAGAAGCTGAAAGCCTGACTTGGACAGAGGGATGAAGTATGTCTTGCGGATGAGGAGACTCATTTTAGATGTCTGAGTGTTTCCTGGACTGGCTGACACCTCCACGCAGTGTAGCCTGAGCACCCAGCTCACACACAGACACCTGCAAGTAAGCACCTCCAGGCGGGTGCCTTCATCACTGAGCTGAGGTCTAGTCTGGAACAGTAATAGAGCTGGGACCATGGCTGAGATGTTACTTGTGGGCGAGATTACCCTGGGAGAGAGACCAGAGAAGGGGATTAAGAGGGAGAGCCATGCGGAGAGCTGGAAAAGGAAAGAGGAGATCATACTGAGGCGTGGTCAGGAGAGAAGGAAGAGGTACAATCACAGACGTGAGTTTTCAGGAAGAGGACAGTAGCTGCCATGGAACCTAGCTGGTCGTTTTGGAAGGAGCTGACAGGTCAAGCTAGCCGACAGTGCGGCTCTTGCTCCGAGAGGTGGTTAGGAAATCCCAGCACTGGCTCTGCTGAGAACAACCCCATTTGCGTGTTAATGGCCTCAAATCCCTGGCATTTACTGAAGGACTTGCTAGAGTAAGGGAGGAGAGCTCACGTTGGATGTAGAAAGGCTTGGAATTGATATACTGTGTTTGAATAAGATTACATTAATTAATCATCCTCCTGGGAATCCGACAGATCCTGACGGATGCGATCTATCCAATTGCATTAATCTTCTCAACATGATGACAACTCTGCGTGGGCCACCCGGCTCCGCCTCGGCACAGGGCCAGCAGCCAGGGCGATGGACACAACTCCAGCCCTCGGGACAGACCAAAACAGCCCGCGAGCAGACTTACGGCGGCTGTGAAGGCAACAGCAGCCAGGGAATTCAAATGAAACCACTTGATAAATTCTGCATGACCTTTTCCTTCATTTGCAATAGGAATGCTGTGTTTCCTGGGGAAGGCTAGAATAGGACAAGGGTATCTCTCCCTTTAGAAATTCTTAGTAGTCCTGCATTCTTAGTGTTTTTAAAAATATAATGCAGATACATTTTCATGAACGTAGGGACATACTTTGTATTCCACTTTCTAAATAAGGAGCTTTTTATTAAAGAGATCTGATATGAGCTAACATAGGCCTAACATTCAGTATTTTTGCTAAATAACAAAGTCAAGGCTTGCTAATTAAATCTGAAATAGGGAGAAATTGCCATTAATTTTTTATTTTACTTTTATGACTGTAAATGAAAGTAGATTTTGAGGGCTGGCTGATTTCAGGTTGTGATGTTCTGATTTCTCTGCAGGATATGATCACGTCTGAATTCAGCATCCTTCACAAGCCTCCGTAGGCACCCCAGCACTGAACAACCAGGAACATGACAGATACCACAACAGTTTCTGCCTTTTCTTAGGAAAATAGTTTTTCATTGTCAGGTTTTGGAAATGAAGGAGATGTCTCAAATACTTCCCCAAATTTTTCAAAACTGAGGTGATAAATATCACAATGACGTTTAGATATTTTAAGAGAAAATTAATGTTTCAGGGTGCGACACTAAGAAAACTATGACACTGCCACCTCGTGGATTCTGAGATAATATCTAGATCATATTTTACCATCACTATTTACATAGTGGCATAAATGTGTGTTGCACTTCACGGCCAAATAACAGCTCATTTCTTACCCACAGAATTTTGAAATATCAAATCCATATTTTTGTAAATATTTAAGCTTCTAATGATATAGATGAGCATCATACTATATTTATGTAAGCAACTGCTTAAGTGAAGTTCCTAACACTTCCTTTCTGTTTGAAAGTTAGGAGGCATATTCTCACATAAGCAGTGCTTTAGAAGCAATAGTAGTCTAAACTTGCCACTTAGTTCCTCTATAGCATCCACAAAAGCTAATGCTACGTTGAGATGTAGTGATTCTTGCAAATTGTGCCTGCGATTTAATTCTTCTAAAATTGTTGAAGGCTGCTAATGTAAGAAATAAAAGACTTGTCCATGTGTAGTTGTTCATTGTAATATAAACTGAATTTCATAATTTACCTCTGATAAAGTCTGGGGTATGTGGATCTGAGGATTCCTTTCACCTCTGGCATTCTGGTGTATAAATAACATGGACTGAGAAATGCTCTATTCTATTTGACCCAATGAATCAAGAAAAAGGGAAAAAAGCAAAGGAATCTCTTTTTTTCTGAAGGATCTGAACCATTCCTTCAGCACATCATCAGTGACTGCCTAATAAATCAAGACATGAGGAAAAAAACATATTATGGCAACTTCAGTGCTGTTTTTGCTTTTTGAGTTTACCAAAAACAGCACCAGGTTGCCCAAATCCCATACGTGTGGGAGCCAATATCTGAAGCAGAGCTTCTTGTAAAATATTGCTGCAGCTTGATGCGCAGCATGAATCCGTTCTGAGACCCAACTATTGGCAGCTGTAATAAACTGGTGATATCAATATTTGTATCAAGACAGCTCTTCCCTTTAGGGGAATGAAAAATAGCACTTCTGCATATTTAAAAGTCAGCTATGAAGACATTTGTGAAAGAAGAGCTGTTGTGCTGTACAAAGACAAAGCAGAAGCTAGGGGAAGGGCCTTAAACCCCCCAAATAAACAATGCCTGAAGACTGGTTTAGTACAAAAATGGGAAAACAGACACCATCACTGAAATAAACTCCATTATGGTTCATATTTAAGGCTAGACAGTGATTCATACTGTTTCACTAGACTCAGCATGCTGCAAAAGGCACTTGAAATAATTAACACTTAGAATTAAACTACTTAGATCTCACATCATCAAACATTTAACTTTCTGTAATTCCCTCTGCAGCTGTGATTTATTTGCATTTATTATTTTCTCTATTTACCAGTTCTCAGTTGATTTTAAGTTGCTCATACTTCCTTCTTCTCTAAGTCTGAACACTGGCTTATTGTTTTGGTTTTAGCGCTTGCATCTTACTCATACTCACACTTCTGCTAGCTAGTTAAAAAAATGCATTGCATCAAATATGGTCCTCAAATTGCTGAAAGGAGTTTTCTGTTTATTTATTTTAATCATTGCTTTCGCCTTACTTGGTATTCATAACATGCTTACTCATTACTGCAGTTTGATTGTTTAATATTGGCAAGAATATAACTAAATATATTTATCCTATTTCTCTCACAAAAATTATTCATTTTGTTTTGATTAGGTTTAAGAAAGAACACATGTGAAGAGGAAGTCTCATTATATCCCAGCACTTGTATCAAGAAATATAGATCAGAGTCCTCAATATGACGAAGTTAGTGAATTTGTGGAGACAAAGACCCGATAGATAACTTGAGAAGGATGGACCTGGGAAATATTAGAAAATTCACCAACTTTAACAAAATGCACTTTGAAGGTATGGTTACACGGGGAAACTTCAGAAAGTATTTATAACCATAGCAATGGGGGAGAGGTCCAGGGAGAGAAACTGACTACCTAAGTATATAAAAATTGCTATATTGGATCAGGACAAAGGTCCAAAAAAACCCATCAAACTTCTGACAGTCACCCACAGCACATGTTTGGGGAAGAAGCATAAGACAAGGCAAATATACAGGGACGTTTTCTCTAGTTTTCCTGCCCAGTTTCCAACACTCTGTGGCTGGAGGACTTCCTGAGCCAGCTGCCGATTCCCCAGGCTTTTGTTTCATTGTTCTTGATGGACATTTCTTCCATCCATTTTTCCTAGCATGTTTTATACTTGTATATACTTCTGTCCTTCAGTGTCCTCCGCCAATGAGTTCCACCATTTAACTAGAATCTGTGCGGGGAAAAAAACCCAAAACTTCCTCTTGTCTGTTTTAACCCCTCTGCCTTGTCATTTTGTTTGATTTCTTCTGATTCCTGTATTTTTAGAAATACTGAATAATTTTTCCTTACATTTTTTTTTCTCTGCATTGCTTTCACTTCTCTGTACCTCTTACATTTTCCCCTCATTGTCCCTTTTCCAGGCTGGCAAATGCCAATCAATTCAGTCTCATTTTTGAACATCATCCTTGCCACTGTATTCAAACCTTTTCTACTTCTACCGTGTTTTAATAACAGTCCCAGAAGCCTGTGAAAACAAATCTTTTCAGAACCGACAAACTTTCCTTAATAACAATATAACGTTTCAGATTTTGAGAATATACAGGTTTCTTTTACTGTATATTTTCATTCAAAGTTAGCAGGAGAGTTCGTCACTCAGGTCTCAGAAGCCAAATTAATGCAAGCTGGGTATGAACTGCACACCCACATGTGTACAATTGTTTCTTCGTTGTTTTTACAATTTATTGTGTGTATCTGGCTGCGTAATTCCTAGCCCGTGTGCTTTCTCAGTCAATTTGGGGAGAATCTGTTTATCCCTCAAGGGAAATTATGGGAAAGTACTGGCAGGCTATCAGCTTTCGACTGAGTTAGTCAGCATCCTCGCTGCAAAATACCAGGTTATAAAAAATATAGGTCTAACTGTAGTCTGCAGTGGGATAATTTACTTGCTTTCAAGGTACATCCAAAGGAGGGTAAATTTTTTTGTTTGTGTGTGTACATGGATTTTAGGGTTGAATAAGAGTTTTGGTTTATACTGCTGTGTCTTCACAGGCTATTTTGGTGAAGATTTTTGCTAACCTTTTGAAAACGCTGCTTTTATTATCCTTCCTGTGCTTGGTATTTGAAATAGTTATAGTGAGAAGATTGCCCAAAGCACGCTTGGATTAAAACTTGGACTAAAGACAAAAGGTGCTGGTCAACACCTCTGAACAGAGCAGGGGGCTTGGAAGAAACCAAATGCTTGGATCTGCCTCCTGTTGATACTCACCAGAGCTGTTAAGCTGACATAGGCCTCTGGATTTCGTTGATGAGCTGCTTTTCCCAGAGCTCATCACCTCAGAATTCAAAACATAAAGATCAAGCTCCTGTAATTGCTGAAAATGAGATTCACTGCACCTAATTTTGAGAGTGTGAAAGCCTGGTATGTAATGTAAACTAGTCAAATCCTGTCTGTAGTCAATGAAGAGAGATGGATGCATCTGGAGAGCAACCATTCTGCCTACTTTAGACTTCACTTTTAGCATGCCCTAGCAGCCCAGACAACAACTGTAGAGCTGACTTCTTAGAAAGTTACTGTTGATGCTAGGTGATGCCCATTCTGAGAGCCACCGTGGACTAATACTCAAATGGAAAGCAAACTTGTAAAGGAACAAGACTACAGCAAATGAGAAACCTAAGGGGAAACCTGAGACGTAACCTAGCTGGTCACATTATTCTCCTCAAGGGAGCTGGAGTCAGCTCGTAACTGCACTCCTCATTTGAAGTGTAAAGTCTAGGAGTGGAAGGTTGGTCATAACTCAAAGTCTTAAAAAAAGGTACAACACAGAAGGATGTAAATTGAAAAGATGTCAGCAACGATTCTCAGAGAGCAGATATCAGACATCGTACGTAGCTGTCTTGCAGCTTCAGCTTTCCTTTGGCATTTTTCAGAACCAGTATGTGTTTACTTCCCAGCAGCTCTGTGAGTGGACGTGTGGACATCTGCTCTGGCGTGGCTGAATTCAGAGGCAGGATGAAGTGAGGTGCCGCTAGCAACATCCTCAGAAGGCTCCAACTCTTCGCCTTCATTACCTTCCCCCAGGGGCACACCTTACCTGCCAAGGAGCAGGTTTGGTCCAGGGCACTTAGAGGCTGTGCGGTTGTGCTGCAAGGCAAGGCTTCACGATACATAAAACAGTCTTTGTGGGGCTAGCTTCTCCTTAGGGCAGTGGCTCTTGTGTCAAGGCTGACTCCCAGGATAGAAACGCGCTGGTTAATGCAACCAGCTTCACATAAACCGAAGAAACTACCATAATACTTCAGAGAGTGGAAAGATACTATAAAAGTCTGTTTGGAGGCAAGATGACACCATAAATTCCAGAAAGAACCTTATGGGGCAAAAATACAGAAAGAAACTAAGAAAAGAAATAAAACACTGCACACAAAAGTGAAAGCCAAACCAAACTGTAATAACTGCGAGAATATCTTGAATCTTACAACTGTAATTAACTCTTTGATGTGACATAATGTTTTTGATAAAAGCAGTGAGGACTTATGTGATTAGACAACCATAAAACTAGTTTGTTGCAGAGTTTGATAACAAAATTTTTCCTGATAGGGAACTGGGCTTTAAACAGTATTTTGGAGAAATCTGAGAGCTGAAAATCATTTTGGAAGGGTGTTAGAAAGAGATTTCATCATCTTGCTTCATGGAAGTCAGCTTCATGGGTTTTGTTATACTTTGCAATAGAATCATAGAATCATAGAATCATTGAGGTTGGAAAGGACCTCTAAGATCATCGAGTCGAGAGCTGAAAATCATTTTGGAAGGGTGTTAGAAAGAGATTTCATCATCTTGCTTCATGGAAGTCAGCTTCATGGGTTTTGTTATACTTTGCAATACTTCGTTTTAGAAAGAAAAAGTTGTAAATTTGAGTAAAAAGAATCTTTTTTAAAGGTGAGTTTTGAAGAATGATTTAGCGATTTTTTGTGACTTACCTTTTTGTATAGAAAAAACTGTTTCCTGGAGGAAAATATACTGTCTCCCAAGTAAACTTCCCTGATTTCCTAAAAAGAGTATTGTTTTCTGCAAGGATGCTGCAAATATTATAATGATGGATACTTTGAGCTTATCACTGCTCATTTTTTAATTAGCCTAAATATTAATTGATTTTTTATTACTTGAAATAAACATTACAGTTTAAGAACAGGAGTGATTACTGTCATCTCAAGTCTGATCTTGCCATTTTGATGTTCTGTTTTAGAAAGAAGTTCCAGGTAATAATTATGCATTTATAACTGACACCTTCCATGATACATTCTAACTTGTGCTCCAGAAAACACAGGATAACACACACAGAATAAAATTACGCAGTATGAGTTGTAACTGGTCTGTAATCTACAATGCCAAGGGACAGAACTACCTGCAGGTCTTCTCTTTCAAGGCACCTGCAAGAAGGGCCATCATTGTACTCACCACTGAATCCAATCTTTTCTTTATCACAGGAAAGACATCCCAGTTTAAAAAGAACCTCTTTTTTTTGGAGCTCCTCTGAAATAGCACCAAGAGACCTGTACACAGGTATTCTATAAAAAGGTTCATAGAAGGTGTTGTAAGACACAGGTCGAGACTAGAGGGATTGTCATCAGCATGTTTACATGCCAGTGACTCTTTATTTGAAATCACCTTTATGCTTAGTATAAATATATTAAAAAAATATTTTTTTATATATATATACACACTTCTTTTTTTCCTGATGAAGGGAATGGTATTCAGTTGATGGATGCTTAAGTAATCTGGCTTTGTTTGAATGTGAAGACTAGAGAACCTCTTAGGTTATACAGGTAGATAATCTAACCCTGCCATTATTATTTGTTGGCTTTCTGTGTAGCTAAACTTCTGATTACGTTTCAGCTGTAAGGATGCAATTAAGTTCATGGATAAGACTTTGTCTTCTACTGGCTGTCCTGTCTTGCTTTTCACAGAAGCATTGCTTTTGTTACTTTAAGAAATATGGGAGGTGAACACACATTATTTCAGGCAGTCATAACATAAAAAGTTTAGAGATTTGAGTTATTTATGGTCTTGAAACAGGGAGTGGTTGTTTAAAATTTTACTCCCTGAAGCAATGTCACTGTAAGTATGAATTTTTCTTTCTTTCTGAAGAACATAATTACATTCTCTCTAATGCTGTTGCACCAATGAACTGTGGTGCTCTGACAGAGGAACTATTTCTCAGAGCAAAAGGATGGCCCGTCTGGAACTGCTCAAGGGAGATGTGAGAAGGTACAAGGTGTGACAGTGTTTCTGTGATCTGAGCATGTTCACTTAAAACTGGGCTAATACTCTTGAAATGATTTCAGAAGACAGCAGTTGATGGATGGTTATACCCAGGACCTTCTTCATGTTTTAGACAACACAACTTAATGATCAGTGTTCTCATCAATAAGGAACTGCCCTTCTTGTAATGAGCTTTGTTATGAACTGTAAAATTGCCAGGAACCTTAAGTATTTTGACCTGTTATAGTCCATGCCTCCTTAGCTCTGTTGTTGTCAGTATTCCGCATAACTAAGCTAAAACTAGCTTGGAAACAGCTCTCAGGACTGGAAACACTCCCAGTGACTATAGTGGAGACGTATCCTGTGATTATAGCATCCCCAAGACATTCAGAATTCACATATTCTCCTTTCTCAGGATTTTTTTTTAGCTTGATCACATGCATGTACAGGAGTTTTAGGAGGACAGCACAGTGTGGTTTTGTACTGTGACAGTAAAAATATACATTTCTGTGTCATATCCATCATAACATGATCTCTGTTCTTGCTGGTATAGCTCTGCTTTGGATAATTCTCAAGAGAAAGAGTAAGACAACAATCAATTGCATCATCAGGAGACGGATTGTAGATAATCCTCCAGAGACTCCTGGCACAGGAGTTGGCAGAGACCAAGCCAGTACTGTACAGCCACTTTCCAGGTTGTCCCATCCCTGGCTGCCAGGCTTCTTGCCTGCTCCTCTGAACTTCTGCAATGCAACCAAGGCTGAGTTACAAGCCACGCACACTCAGTGCTTCCCTGCTTTCTGGGAGTAGGGAACGGAAGGTGCAGATGGTGGGGCCATCACACCCGCTTTTCAGAAGTGGCCAGCACACCTGGTTAGGGGTGTTACACACCACCAGTGCATCTCTGTGCATAGGGGAGGCAGAAGTCAGTTGACTACCATCTTTGAGGTGGTTTGACTTTTCTCCTATAACCTCTACCTGCAATGTACATAAATGACAGAATTATTTATTTTTTTGTAGGATGTGCATTATATTCAAGAGGTATTAGCTTGATTTCAAACAAAATGAAAACGCAAACTGAACTGCTATAGAATTTAATATTTCTGTGATAAAACCACCCCAAATGTGCTGAAATGAAATCAAACGGAAGAATGCAGCTGTTCAGTAGTATGTAGGAAAACTATAGTGTACTTAGAGTTTACGTTCTGAAGCTGGGAGTCGGCTTGAAGATGGATAAAACAATACCATGACATATTCCTGTTGATTCCAGTCAAGACAATTTCTTCTGCCTATCCATAGTCTATTTCAAAATGTACCTTTATTTTTTTCTCTACTACCAGCTTTATTCAAATGTAAATCTATTGACTTTAGCAGAGTTCGAATATTTATCTAATTTCCTCGGTGTATTTTCCGGTCTTACGCATGGCTTCTCTCCTGAAAAACCCAAGGAAGAAAAACTCACCAAGGTCTGTTATATGCAAACTGAAAGTCAGCATCTGCAAATTGTTGGAGGCTGAGGGGCTATTACTGGGTGCTGACCCTGTTTTAATACCCTTTCATAGGCCTCTGAGGTTAGCTTGCTGTCAGATAGAGCACTGGGCTAGGTGGACCTATCTGTCTGACATGGTACAGGCTTTATTATATTCTTCTGATTGCTAGTCTACTGTTAAATTATTTAAATCCTCTCTTAGGGACATATCTAATTAAGCTATTCTTTAGAGTTTGAAAATACCAACATGAATAACAAACCCCAGCATAATTAATAATTATGTTTTTTTTCCCCTAGTAAAAGACCAATGACCAAAATAGAAAAAAACCCCACCAAACTCCCTTCCTCCTTACTCTACAATGATATATGGGTAAACACAAGAAAGAGAAATGGTCGGTCTTTTTACATGTGACAAGAGAGCTCCTACTGGATTTAGCACAGTAATACTCCTCTGACGAGCCAGAAATCATGGAGGCATCCTAGGGAAGAATTTTTGTTTCTAGAGAGAATGCTTAAGGTCACTGGGAAAACAAAGAAGGAAGCTTGTATTCATGCTGCTGCTGCTAGAGCCTTGGATTAACATTTGGGGCTTTAACTTGAGCAGTGTGAAATACCATAGTGCTTAGAAGCAGAAGTACAAATATTTGCTCTTAGAATTAAGGTTTTTATTCTTTTACCATATGCTCTTGTACATTTTTAAATATAGAATCACATGTGAGATAAGCTTGGCAGCCTAGGATGCTAAAAGGTAGGAAGGTACCACTTCCAGGGCACTACCCTGTGGGCTGGGACCCTGGAAACCTTGGCTAGGTTAGGAGCTGGGGTCCCCCCATCTCACTTCTCGTAACCAATCTGGAGAGCTTTCCTTCTCCTTCTGTTTGGCAGCTTGGCAGTCTGGGGACTCACCTGAGTCACCCCAGCACTCAGATCCTTCCACTGCCTGGTGGGATGGGATTCCAGATCTCCAATTTCCAAGGTGTTTTTGGCCGTTTTCTCTTGTGTTTTTGCTTCTGTTCGGCATTGCATAAATACTTAGCATTGTAAGAGCAGCAACTAGGGCTTTCGCATATGCTGTAGGAGAGGCAGTCTCTGCCTCCTCTGAATATTTTATGCATGTGATCAGAAGCATCCTCAGATGGGAAGAACTGGAAGCGCCTTTATTTAGATGACCCAGCAGTCCAGTTGATAGAGTTGGAAGGTCAGAGGCTGCCACTGCTGGGAACAATACTGGTGGCACTGGACCATGGATCTGGCTGCATATGGCTTTCTTGCAGTTTTACTTCTGCTGACAGGAAAGCACCTCTGCCATTGCAAATAGGTGCAAACAGGTACTCAATCAGAACATTAATTAGGATACCAGCATCTTCATCACGGTGTGGTTTTTATGGGATTAAATGCATTCCTAGTTATCAAATCAGTTCTCAAAGGATGGGCAAAGACCACAAAATCGTAGTGCTAAGTATGGAGCAGTGCTGCTAGGATTTAAATGAAAGAAGCGTGCTCAAACAGTTCAGTGTTGCCAAAATGTAGGTGGGTCTGGTACACTCATCTGCAGAAATGTAGAAAGGCAGGAGGTTTTTTTGTGTGTATCTCTAGTGTTAAATGGATGTTTGAAGGACGTTAATTTGGGACTTCAGGAGTCAGTTAGGAAACTCAGTCCCTGATGTGAAGAGTTATTGGAGGCAAAGAGCTTTCCCACACAGCAGAAGTCAGATTAAGCACCCGGTTGCTTGGACTGTGAGCACGCCTGTTTCACACAATGCAAAGCGTCCTCGCAATTGTACCTGTTCAGTTGTGGGCACCAAATGATAAAGACTAGCTGTCTGACAGCCTGCTTGGCCTTTAGCTATTTTTCTAAGCCTACAAGGCAAATTTGGCCAGCACAGTGGGAGAGCAGCTACACCCAAGTAAACAGTCTGATTCAGAGTTTTCCTTTGGCTAAATGAAGTGTGCATAGGAGGGACTCGGCAACCCCCAGTTTGGAGAGCACAGGATTCACAAACAGCAGCTTACTGCAGAAATACACTGTGCTGATGAGGAAGGCTTTTTTTTTTTTTTCATCCAAGCTATAATGATCTTTCCCAAAGCATGACGTTTGTTCACCTTTTCTGGACTGGCAATTCTGGTACTCCTGGTTTCCAAAGCTCTTCCAAGGAGTAGCTCTCTTGTCATGCCCGTGGCTGTGGCCTCTCCCAAACCCCATGGATTATCCAGGGTACACAGCACAACAGGGTCTCCCGGGGAACACAGTGCAACACAGCAAACTGCCCCCTTCACCACCGGCCCGGGGCTGAGGTTACTTCTGCAGAACAATAGGCTGAGCTGTATTTCACTGTCAGCGTGGTGACAAATGGTGGCCCGCTGAGACTCTGAGATGTATGTAACTTGGCTGGCAATCAATGGCAAAGGTCATGAGTTGTCGTCTTACATCTTAAAGCTCAATGAGACGGTTTTGTGCCATATTAGTCTCTGTGTATTAAGTTTCAGCAAAGAGGGGGCAGGGGAGGAGGAAAGAGATTTTTATCTGGAGTTAGGTGATGTTAAATGTTCTGAATAATTAGATAAGATTGTGTGTGTCAAACTCCGTAAAGAACAGATCATGTTTTCTGATAAAGTGTTTCTGATTCCCTCTGCCTCTCTGCCCTCCAGTACATACATGCATGCGTGCACACACACGCACTTTTTAAGTGGTTTCAGGGCTCATTAAATAAGCCGGGCTGATAGCTCTAGAAAATGTCATTCGATCTCAACGGGGCAATGAATCCATGCTCTGCACATTTTTGGAAGTCTCAAAAAGTAGCCAAAGTAGGTGAAAATTCACTTTCCATGGCTAATCCTTTTATTCTCAGCATGGAGCTTTTAAAGCCTGACTAAGCACCCATTGCCTGGGCAGTGTCCCAGAGCTTACACCACAGTGACTTGCTGCTGCTTCAGCTCAGTTTACTTTCAAAACTCCTACTGAATTTCCAAAGAGGTGTGCAAAGCTTACCAGGAACAGGCATATAAGGATACCCACAATGTACTCCTGGTTCCATTTGAAAGGAGCCTTGACCAAATCTGAGCCATGCTGGAAAAACCTGATGCAAGGATGTGATTATGCAGGGATGTCCCCGTAGGCTGCAGCTCCTTTCAAGGCTGGAGGAGAAGACAAGAACAGGACTGGCCTTACCCCTTCTGCCTGAAGCCAAGTCTGCCTTCACCCCAGGACTTAGCTCCTCCTAATGGAAAGAAGACATCTTGCTGAGCAAAGTGGAATTTTGAACATTTCTTTTATTCATATCCTCTCACTTCCCTGGGTGCTGTCACATCAATATTATTAAATCGGGATCTATGGTAGTTTATCAGGCAGAATGCCTGAAAGCTCTGGGAAGCAAACATATGACAGAGGTAGAAACACCAGGGAAATCACAAGAAAATCATTAAGGTGAAGAATGTTTTAAAGACAGTGCCACCACTCCAGAGGTCTGCCAGCCTGGGAGGACCACAGCTTAGCTTTTTTAGTTCATTGCAACCCATTAAATCTGGTGTCAGTAAAAGTATATCTAGGGATGGACTTGCTGTCACTCTTTCCAGACAGATATCTTCTACAGCCGAATAAGTTTGTCTTCTGCACCCCATTCCCTGCAGAGGGAAACGTGGGGAGCATCAGTTCCCATCTGTGGTTGCAGAGGAGCTGTTGTGTGGAGTGATCACCTGAGCATCCTTCTTCCACGGTGTGGGAGATAGGTCCAAGCAGGGAGGCTGTATACTCCTTTCCCACAGATGTGTTGGCTGATGGCTTCCACGTGTGGTTACAGAGTCTCTCGCGTGGTCTCACTGCTGTTTACTCCTCACATATCTGCTTGGCAATAGTTTTTCTTGCTCTGGGGCCTGATTACTATGGAGAAAGGTGAGGTGTGGGACTTTGGCTCGGCTGCGTGCTGTGGTGGGCTATGACAGGCCTGATTCAGAGTTTCTTTCCTTTGGCTAAATGAAGTGTGCATAGGAGGGACTCGGCAACCCCCAGTTTGGAGAGCACAGGATTCACAAACAGCAGCTTACTGCAGAAATACACTGTGCTGATGAGGAAGGCTTTTTTTTTTTTTTTCCATCAAATTGTGTTTTTGCTTCTGTTCGGCATTGCATAAATACTTAGCATTGTAAGAGCAGCAACTAGGGCTTTCGCATATGCTGTAGGAGAGGCAGTCTCTGCCTCCTCTGAATATTTTATGCATGTGATCAGAAGCATCCTCAGATGGGAAGAACTGGAAGCGCCTTTATTTAGATGACCCAGCAGTCCAGTTGATAGAGTTGGAAGGTCAGAGGCTGCCACTGCTGGGAACAATACTGGTGGCACTGGACCATGGATCTGGCTGCATATGGCTTTCTTGCAGTTTTACTTCTGCTGACAGGAAAGCACCTCTGCCATTGCAAATAGGTGCAAACAGGTACTCAATCAGAACATTAATTAGGATACCAGCATCTTCATCACGGTGTGGTTTTTATGGGATTAAATGCATTCCTAGTTATCAAATCAGTTCTCAAAGGATGGGCAAAGACCACAAAATCGTAGTGCTAAGTATGGAGCAGTGCTGCTAGGATTTAAATGAAAGAAGCGTGCTCAAACAGTTCAGTGTTGCCAAAATGTAGGTGGGTCTGGTACACTCATCTGCAGAAATGTAGAAAGGCAGGAGGTTTTTTTGTGTGTATCTCTAGTGTTAAATGGATGTTTGAAGGACGTTAATTTGGGACTTCAGGAGTCAGTTAGGAAACTCAGTCCCTGATGTGAAGAGTTATTGGAGGCAAAGAGCTTTCCCACACAGCAGAAGTCAGATTAAGCACCCGGTTGCTTGGACTGTGAGCACGCCTGTTTCACACAATGCAAAGCGTCCTCGCAATTGTACCTGTTCAGTTGTGGGCACCAAATGATAAAGAATAGCTGTCTGACAGCCTGCTTGGCCTTTAGCTATTTTTCTAAGCCTACAAGGCAAATTTGGCCAGCACAGTGGGAGAGCAGCTACACCCAAGTAAACAGTCTGATTCAGAGTTTTCCTTTGGCTAAATGAAGTGTGCATAGGAGGGACTCGGCAACCCCCAGTTTGGAGAGCACAGGATTCACAAACAGCAGCTTACTGCAGAAATACACTGTGCTGATGAGGAAGGCTTTTTTTTTTTTTTCCATCCAAGCTATAATGATCTTTCCCAAAGCATGACGTTTGTTCACCTTTTCTGGACTGGCAATTCTGGTACTCCTGGTTTCCAAAGCTCTTCCAAGGAGTAGCTCTCTTGTCATGCCCGTGGCTGTGGCCTCTCCCAAACCCCATGGATTATCCAGGGTACACAGCACAACAGGGTCTCCCGGGGAACACAGTGCAACACAGCAAACTGCCCCCTTCACCACCGGCCCGGGGCTGAGGTTACTTCTGCAGAACAATAGGCTGAGCTGTATTTCACTGTCAGCGTGGTGACAAATGGTGGCCCGCTGAGACTCTGAGATGTATGTAACTTGGCTGGCAATCAATGGCAAAGGTCATGAGTTGTCGTCTTACATCTTAAAGCTCAATGAGACGGTTTTGTGCCATATTAGTCTCTGTGTATTAAGTTTCAGCAAAGAGGGGGCAGGGGAGGAGGAAAGAGATTTTTATCTGGAGTTAGGTGATGTTAAATGTTCTGAATAATTAGATAAGATTGTGTGTGTCAAACTCCGTAAAGAACAGATCATGTTTTCTGATAAAGTGTTTCTGATTCCCTCTGCCTCTCTGCCCTCCAGTACATACATGCATGCGTGCACACACACGCACTTTTTAAGTGGTTTCAGGGCTCATTAAATAAGCCGGGCTGATAGCTCTAGAAAATGTCATTCGATCTCAACGGGGCAATGAATCCATGCTCTGCACATTTTTGGAAGTCTCAAAAAGTAGCCAAAGTAGGTGAAAATTCACTTTCCATGGCTAATCCTTTTATTCTCAGCATGGAGCTTTTAAAGCCTGACTAAGCACCCATTGCCTGGGCAGTGTCCCAGAGCTTACACCACAGTGACTTGCTGCTGCTTCAGCTCAGTTTACTTTCAAAACTCCTACTGAATTTCCAAAGAGGTGTGCAAAGCTTACCAGGAACAGGCATATAAGGATACCCACAATGTACTCCTGGTTCCATTTGAAAGGAGCCTTGACCAAATCTGAGCCATGCTGGAAAAACCTGATGCAAGGATGTGATTATGCAGGGATGTCCCCGTAGGCTGCAGCTCCTTTCAAGGCTGGAGGAGAAGACAAGAACAGGACTGGCCTTACCCCTTCTGCCTGAAGCCAAGTCTGCCTTCACCCCAGGACTTAGCTCCTCCTAATGGAAAGAAGACATCTTGCTGAGCAAAGTGGAATTTTGAACATTTCTTTTATTCATATCCTCTCACTTCCCTGGGTGCTGTCACATCAATATTATTAAATCGGGATCTATGGTAGTTTATCAGGCAGAATGCCTGAAAGCTCTGGGAAGCAAACATATGACAGAGGTAGAAACACCAGGGAAATCACAAGAAAATCATTAAGGTGAAGAATGTTTTAAAGACAGTGCCACCACTCCAGAGGTCTGCCAGCCTGGGAGGACCACAGCTTAGCTTTTTTAGTTCATTGCAACCCATTAAATCTGGTGTCAGTAAAAGTATATCTAGGGATGGACTTGCTGTCACTCTTTCCAGACAGATATCTTCTACAGCCGAATAAGTTTGTCTTCTGCACCCCATTCCCTGCAGAGGGAAACGTGGGGAGCATCAGTTCCCATCTGTGGTTGCAGAGGAGCTGTTGTGTGGAGTGATCACCTGAGCATCCTTCTTCCACGGTGTGGGAGATAGGTCCAAGCAGGGAGGCTGTATACTCCTTTCCCACAGATGTGTTGGCTGATGGCTTCCACGTGTGGTTACAGAGTCTCTCGCGTGGTCTCACTGCTGTTTACTCCTCACATATCTGCTTGGCAATAGTTTTTCTTGCTCTGGGGCCTGATTACTATGGAGAAAGGTGAGGTGTGGGACTTTGGCTCGGCTGCGTGCTGTGGTGGGCTATGACAGGAGCCCCAAGACGCATGTAAACAAGTGCTCCTCACGGTCGGTGCTCCCTCATGGCCAAATCGGTGCACCCATGGGGCAGCTGCACTATGGCTGGTCGCGGTATGTTATGAGAGCTGAGCTCGCCACACGTGACCGAAAGCTGATGAAGAAGGGAAAAAATGAAAGCGGCCATCCATATTGCCTTCCACATTTGCTTTTCCAGGGCAAATACTTTATGAGTTCAAAGAGATGGATGTTAGGCATGACACTGTTATTCACTCCTTTGAGCTCATACTTGTCTGTGAATCATCAAACTATTAGATGAAGAGCCATATATGCTGAACAAATCCTGTGCCCGATGGATGTGAACGGGTATGCAAGGCCCCGGGTCAGGGCAGGACTCTGCAGGGTGCATGGCAAAGGCTGTGAGCCCTCCGGTAAGCCAAGGCTCACTTATGGCGCTCATCTGTAAGCAATTCTTGTAAGAGATGCTGAACAGGAATAATGTCAGCCCCTGCTCTTTCCTAACGGGAATTTTACACTTTGTATTGATGCACCCTTGAGGAAATAAATACTGTTTGAAAATATCTATACGTACATGATTAAAGCTGCTAGGGGAGCAGCTCTCCCTTCCCCCAGCTGCCTCGCAATGAGATGATATGAGCGAACAAAGCCGGTGCTTACAACCTTACCCAAGGGTAGTTTAAAATAAAGAGAAAGATAATACTTTTGAAACCAGGGCCATAATTACTATTTATTTCAACAGTAATTTGCCTTATTATGGTGCACAGCATTTGTTACCTAGGCAACAGGTTTCTGTAGAGGCCTGGCTCAAATTAAAGTAAATCAGGCAAGATCTAAAGTCAATATCAATATTATATTTTAAAACCAAAAGACTAGGGAGTCAGCAATTTCACCTAAGTGTTGTATTTTTTATTGTTGTCATAGGCAGATACAAGCAGCACAGTTTGCATCCAAGTAATACTTTTCTCTACTGTGCCTGACTGATCTTCTTTGTATACAATTGCAAATAAAGTGAATTTTACAGAGTCCTGCTCTTTCCCGAGGAAATAATTGTGGGCATGGACGAGTAACATGCAATACACTGCTGCAGCTGTGTGTAGAAGAAGCACCATTGACGTGCCTAACCTGCTATTTTAGTTTCAAGCCCTCGCTCAAGCCCAACCTCCACAGTGTTTATGAGCAGGTATGTGCTTTGCTGCAGGCTCAGATGGATATTCAGTGTACACCTGGGGACGAAAGCTTGGGTCTGGTCACCACCTTGGTATCTGTGACCTCTTGGGTGACCTGAACAGGAGCATGGGGGAGGTTGGGCTCCCTGGACCAGTCTACGGACAGAGCTTATTCATGGGTTGCCCTAAGCATGGGTGCATTGAGTGAAACTAATAGGCAGGGATATGTATGGAAAGCATCCATCCACGGATGGAGAGCATGACACGAGGCTCAGTGTCCGTATGCTTGTCTTAATCTCACAGCGTAAGCAGAGGCCAAACACTAGTTTATGAATTCAAAAACAGTGTCAGGTTTGATGTTTTTCTGATCTATCAGCAAATAATTAAAGGACTGAACATTTACAAGTGGGATTTAGGGAATAGTATGCAGATATACTTTCAGATGTAGCTTTTGGGGAAGAGAGGGTTGCATTTTAGGACTTTCTCTTACCTGAAGGAACATTGGAAATGTAAATCAGTGAAGATATAAAATTTTTAGGAAAGGAGTCTGACTCCAACAGATCTTTTAGAGTCCAAGGCAGAATGAATATAGAAAGATAGAACTAAGCACTATGAACTATAAATATATTAATCTCTTTATAAATTCTGCTTAAAAAAATGCTAGTCAGCAAACACTAGACAGCTTGGAAATGAACCATTGATCATTCTAACCTGTTTTTGCACCTTTTTTCATTTGATTTTTGCTTTTTTTTTTTTTTTGTAAATACAGAACTTCTGTAAAAAATCTGTCTTGAAAGTTTGAATGGGCCTAGAAAAAGTAATAGGAAGTTTGTAGTGAAAAGCAATGTAGGAAGGCTCAAATATTTCCCTCTTTTAGACAGCTTTGCAACTATAATCCTTTAATGGGGGATTTTCCCTGCAGATTTTTGGCCTATTGTATAGATTTGACCAGCTGTTACAGGTTTTCCTTTTCGGATTGGGCTTCTACTCTTGGCAAGCCACCATCTTTGTTATCTAACCCTGCCTTAATGTACCTCAGTCAGCTTTTCTCCATCCCAGGGCTGCTGAAACATTAGGACTGTTGTAGCAATTACAGACAGACTCCGCGGCTGCTTTGTGGCCGCCTATCCGTCCCGGTCGCCTGTCCTTCACACCCCTCCGCCAAAGGCAGTGCTCGGCCAGGGTGCCAGCCCGCGGGGCTGGAGCTAGCTCAGTGTATTTGCTCTCAAGACAGTCACCCACCTTCTGGTGATGCTTTTCAGGGCTGTGCCGTTTCCTTTTATCCTGCCTCTCATATAGTCTTTGAGAGTGCTGAAAAAATCATTGAGAGAAAAGAAAGGTCCTGACTGTTAGAGCCATTGGGCAGCAAATATTTTGCTGGAAAAAATTCATAAAGATGCTGCAATATGACCCTAAGGTAGTGCCCACTTTCTGAGAGCCTTTACAAGTTCATGGCTGCCAATAAATCCCACAGTGGTAAACAACTCCAGCTTCCTGATGTTGAGGGAACAAGAGCTTTTTAGTGATCTTAAAGTACTTTGACTTGCTGTGCCACACTCAATTGGGTTTTCAAACATGCACTTGGGGAAGTTGCTTCAGTTTGTGATGAAAATGTCGGATGCTTTTCTTGCTAATATGCATCTTGTCTGTTGATTCAGTATTTCTAATAATACCAGCAACCAAATGTAGGATCTTAATATAGATGGAGAAAGAGGTACACATGTCGAATCATTTGCTTGTTGGCAAAAGAAAGGAGTTTTACTCAGCTTTGGCAAAATAGGCATTTATTAGTTGCTAAGTTTCCCCTGAATCCTTCCTGATTACCTCCTTCACAGGGTCTTAGGGAGGTGCAGGACTTTGGAGGTAACAGGTTTTGGACGAGGTATTATCACTGGCATCAGTGACTGTTAATGATTAGCAAAGGTCCCCTGGTTCTTTTTTTCCGAGAATATCCTGGCTATGCCTCAATTTCATAACATGCAAATTCCCCACTTCAGTTTTAATAAGCCATTGAACTGTGTATGCCGCTGGACTGTTGTTTTTGGAGCTGCTCAGAAATTATTTTTCTTAATGAAAATTATGCCTTATGATGAAAAATGAAGCTCATGTTTTCAGTTGAAAATGGTTTTGTTTTGATACCTCAAGCATCTCATGGGAGCAGTAGTCTGCATGCTTCATACTCCAAAGCCTTCAGCTGTGTGGGCTTCTTAAACAAACTGCTCCTCCCTTGACCTGCTGTATGAGTTCCCGGCTGTAGGACTCATTATACGATATCTAGTCCAGCTAGAAAACCTGGGCAGCAGAGGGGACTGGAGACAGCTACAGCTTTCATGAACCACCACAGGGACAATCCTGAAATGTTTTGGGTTTTTAAGGGGGGGGGGGAAGAAAAAGTGATTTAGATTTCTGGTAATCTGCTTTAAGGAAAAAAAGAAAAAAAAGCTCATTTAGATTTCTGGTAATCTGCTTTTTGAAAAACATGAAATTTTGTCCGGTAAATGGCTAGTTCTCACCAAGAAGTTAATTTAGCTGAAAGCTTGTCAGAAAACTGTATGATAAAAAGAGTTTGCATATCATTAACTGGTTTCCTTTTTTAAGGAATAATGCTAATTCTGTCAGAGAGCTGGTCTGTGCCGCACCAGAGGAAGGTTTATAAGACTTATGCTTGATGAAATTATAAATGGCTGCACCTGAGATATACATACACAAAGTACTGACCACAATGACAACTGGGAAACATGAACCAACCACCTCCACTTGGGTGTTCAAACTCTTCTGCTGCGTAACGAACCTGTAGGATAAGCACTTTATCACCTGAAAATACTGAGCATTTTACATTACCCACAACTACTTTCAAACAATTTCAGGCTGATTTTCAAGGTATTTGGACCAGAAGGTCTTGCGTGGGAGGTTTTTTAACTTGCTTGGGTACTGTTTTGTTAGGGCTTGACATGACTGCCTCTTGAACATCATCTATTTTCCCATCTCTGTTCTCATTCTTGCTACATGGTCTTAGATTTTTTAAAAATAAATGAATTGTCTTTTTAACTCAGAACCTGGCGTGTTGTTTTGGCTGCCCTATGGCAGCAGCAGGTCCTGACGTTAAGTTCTCAGACACCTTCCCTTCCCCGTTTCAGCCGGCTCTTCAGGTCCCTCACGTTGCTGTTTGCGTAAGTGGGGCTTTCTCATGCTTTTGTGCACTTTGTCACAGGTCTCTGAATTGCCTGAGTTCATCTCTGAGGATTTTTCTCCTCTTTTTATTGCAACGGGCTATCTCAGCCAGGTTTTGCAATGCTAAAAAGAACAATCTGGGGAGCAGTTTCCTTCTGTCCAAACTGTGGATTTAAAACCCATTGGTTTATGATATGGTCAGTGCCAACTTTGCTTTCTTTGTGAGAATCAAAGACTTTCCACCTATAATAAAATGATTTGCTGGGCCTTACGGCTTTGTCTAAAATGCTTTATGCATTTATGATCTCTGTTAAACCTGTGTTTTTCATGTCAACTGAACTGCTTGGTGAGATATTCTCATTTCCTAGCTTCCCTGTGTTGATTTCTTTCTACGTCCATTCCCCCCACACCTTTTAACCACACAGCAGCAAAAAAGGCGTTCTTTGGTTAGTGGAAGTCAAGCGTAAAATTTTCAGAGTTTCAGGCCAATTAAGGACTTTTGTACTACTTTAAAAGTAACAAGCACTGAGGAACAGCGAATTCACAGAAAATTGATGGGATTTAGGCATGTTAGTTGATTTTATCCTGAAAAAACTATTGTGTCTTCCAACATACCTTATGTCTTTTGTCTGCCCCTTCTCCTGCTCCTGTGAGACTGATGGAGCAGGCACGATTCACTGACTGACTCCTTTGATGTCAATGGGATGAAAGCCACGGCCAAATTGGGCTATGTGCTTTCAAGACGACTTGGTGTATTATTTTCTGATTGCCTTAATAAAGCTACGGTAGCAAATCTACAGCTGTGAGGATAATTTTAATACAATTGTCTTTCTTATAGTGGTATTATGTAATTCTATTGTGCCCAGGGAAAAAATAATCCTGCCATGCCTTCAGGATATTTCTGGAGGCTGCTCTTCTACAATATTAATTTTGATTGCTAATTTGATAGGTAAACCTGTTAGTTTACCTATCACACAGTCAGTCTGGCTTCCTTTGTTATACATGACTGTATTGTGTAAGATCTACCTTTGATTCAAAGAGCTCGAATTGGCTGAGGGGAGATAACCGCTGGCAGTCCTACTCTGAAATGTGAGTATCCGAACTGCAGCGTTAGCTCCCATGTTTGCTAACTCTTTGGGATGTGACAAAATCTCAGGTTCAACGATGCTATTTTATTAAAGACCTAGAGGTGTTTTGTCCACGTGGGCAAGTCAAGTTTGCTTCCCCCTGACTCACAGATTCTGCCTGTGCAACCTGTCTGGCAATGCTGCAGCTCCTGCATCACCGGGAGCAGATACAGTTCCGTGTCCCTGTAGGTGCCTATAACGGTTCTGCAGAACCACATGGAGTAAAGAGTAGTAAATGCATATTGTGATTAGAAAATAAACAGGTAACCATTCACTAAATGGATCACGGCACCTTCTGAGTAAAAAACATATCTGCTCTGCAGACATAGTTTGGAGAACAAATGAACCTTTCAGATGGTTTTCATTTATTAGTCTGTTCTGTCCAACATAGATACGAATGTTGATTCTTGCTTCTCAGAGGACCGCAGTGATTGCAAACCTCTAGGTATTTTACATGTTTATTTCATCTTCTCCAAACAATTACCTAAAGCTTCTTGAAGATTAAAATTAATAAATTTGTGTTTAATTGAACTGTGTTTTAAAAATCATGACATGTATCTTTACTCCTAAGGTATATTTAAAAATAACCAGAAAATATAACTACTGAGACTATAATTAAACAGTATTTATCTTTTTAATCACTTGCTGGTTATGTTCTAGGCTTAACATCTATGATTGAATAGTCAACAAAATATCAGCAAGATTTTCTTACTAGACTCCTACTTAAGTGCCCAAAGCATAAATTAATTCTTACTTTCAGCTGCTAGTAATCCAGCCAGTACTCAGTATTTAGTATGCTGGATCTGTGATAGAAACATGTCCCCGCACAGGCAAGTGTCTTTGACTTCAGTTCAGTATTAAATAACTAATGTTGTGACAATCTTTCAGAAATGTCATCACTCCTGCTTGTCAAACGGCTCTTCAACACTTTTACAAACCGGCCGATAGCAACGCGGCTTGTTAGCTCAACTTAAAGAGTGGCTCTGAAGATATAACTTCATTTAGAGATCAGAAGAGACTTTACATTTCTGTCAGGGTGGTTTTACAAACCATTCAGCAAGCTGCCAGGCACAGGGATGCTCTCAGAACAACCAGGAGGAGCAGCGGTGCCGCTCAGCAGAGGACCCCGTGCGACTCCCCCACCGCAGCCCCTCTGCATCCCTGCCGTGAGTGACAGCGCTCTGATGAGCTGCTCCTCGGGGAGGGTTTCTTCCAGTTAGATAAATATGTAGGCATGCACATGCTCTGCCTCTTCCTATTTATTAAAAAAATAATAATCTGAAAAGCCTTTCTACCCGTATTATTGTACCACAGTGAAATGGGATAACTGCCCATGGCTCTGATGCATAATCAGATTCCAGATGCAATAGACTGGGCAGCAGATTATCACTAACCCACTCCCATTTAAGATCAGGTGGTAGACTATTCTTTTCCATTAATATGTTGATTTTTTTTATACAAACAAAAAAAGGAGGAATATGGGATGAAATAAGGAGGTGGATGTGGAACTGGAGTTTATTTTATCACCAGCTAATTCACCTTTCAGCTTTAAAACCTGTGTCCCACTCCAGTGGCTCTGAAGATGGACTTCTTACAGCATCGTGATGCCTGTCTCGTAATTTGCTTGTTTGAATGTATTCATATTTAATCAGGGTATTATTGCGTATTTTTTCCAGATACTACCTTGCCTGCAGCTATGGCAGCAGCCTTTTAGAAGAGTCTTTTAAACTGTAATTAAATAAAATAAATATACACGAAAGAGTGCAGAAGCTGTTCGTTGAGGACAAGAGCATCTGGGATGTAAGAGGTGCTATTTTTCTGTGTTGACCTCTAATAATTTGCATAAACCACCTGCCTTAGTTTATCCAACTGTTAAATTGTTATAAAAGCACATTTCTCCCCCCAAGGGTTGTGGACAGAACTCATTAATGTTTCATAAACACTTTCAAATGCTTTTGTAAGATCATCTTATTCATAGTGGATCACACTAATGAGATCAACTGATAAAAGGTAAAACCCAGGTATTATTATAATATTATTCACTTTCAAACACAAATATTTTGATGGAGTATAACAATCATGGCACCTTTACAATGAGAAATTTATCATCATTTTTAATTAAAGCATTATTTCTAATTAAAACAGCATTAATTCTACAGCAATAACATTAATTTTTCCATTGACAAGCCAATCAAAATTCTGACACAGATAGTCAGAGATTTTGTAATTAAATTCTTTATGACACATCCCGGCTCTGACTCTGATTTTTATCCATCTCAGTACACAGTGCTGCCAGCAGCTTTCCACAATAATTTAATAATTTCTGAGAGAGCAGCCATTCATTTATGAGCCACCCTCCCCACCCCCTGTGATATAAACCTTTCCTAACAAAAAAGCCTGGATTTTCTTCTCTCTTCAGCTTCAGTTAAGAGGGTTATTGCCTATTTCCAATGGCTCCTGAAATGGGCCAGATGCATCTGTATGAGCCAGGTGTTGACCAGAAGCGTTTAGCATCAGGCCTTATTCTCACCTCCCATAGCATCTCCGGGTGGCTCGGCTGGGACCGGGGGACCGGGGGACACCAGACATCGGTGTGCCTCCAGTGAAGGCGTGAGGGCAGGGTGCATTGTGGCAGATGTGCCGTGATACAAAATAACTCTCTCACAAGGCAATGAAGTCAGTTTAATTACTAATGCACAGACACAGACAGGAGCTAGAGTTTGTCCTCTTCTGAATCATGGAGATTTAAAAGATTTGCTGCATTACTTAAGTTTTCCAAAGAAATACCTGCATTTTGAAAGGTGAAGTTTCTTCCGGACAGATCCAAGTGTTTTTTCCAGAATGCCCTCACCTTCTCTTGAAAAGGACCCCTGAGGGTAGTGCTTGGCGCCTCGTGGAGGATGCTCAGTTCTCCAAAGCTGGGCATGAGGTACAGACTGCATATGCTCAGATAAAGTTTAAACCTGCTCCAGCCAAATTTGGTGGAATTATGGCAACCAGGATTTCATAAATACATCAAACATATTATTATATACTGTCTTCCAGGTCTTTTTTCTCTGTTTTCAGTCCTGGGACTGCCTAATAGATGTTAGCTTTGTTTACACAAGGTTTCCCGAAGAAGTACCTTCAGGAGAGAGGGATCTGTGCAAAGATTTACTCTCTATCCTACACGTTTTTGGAGCCAGCTCTAAAGTAGGCTGGAAAAGGGAAGTCCTGCTCTGTAGGAATTCCTATATTTTTAGTTAACTGATCACAGTGAAACGTTTGAGAATGCATGTTATATGAAGCAGAAAAGCTGAAATGATAACAGTGAATTGTTTCAACACTGCAGAAATTAATTTGCAGCTAGCTTTTTAATTTACAATTCCAATGAAATTAAAAAGTTGCTGCAGAATATTTTGATTTATCTAAAACTCTGCTTCCAATGGAAAAAATACAATAGCAATTGGAATACTGAATCCTGCTGGTGATTCTTGAGGCTATTTGACTTTGAACCCCCTTTCTCAAAAATATACCTTTTTTGAGGAGGCTGTGTTGGATGCAGGTAATGCACCCAGCAGTTCAGAAGGAAAGTTCAGCTTGGGTGCATTGCACTGTCCTCCAGTAGAGATTTTCTCCCCCTGGCAGGGTGCCTAGGAAAGACAGCCTGCAAACACAGGCACCTAATTTAGGACCTCCAAGGCTCCTGTTTAGATGTAACATTTCACTATGGGTTTTCCTCAACTCCACATAATCAATTTTTGCAGTAGGAAGGAGATGATCAGCAAGGTAGCAGAGGATATTGTGTAGCAGAAAGAACATCTTGACTGCTGAGTGATGTTTCCTTCATTAATTGCTTGGAAAAAAAAAAATTTTGGCTCTTTAAGAAGGCAAGCAGGCCCAGTTTTAGAGGGTTACCATACAGCCACAAGGCATGTATGCCTGAAAGATAAAAAATTGGTTTTAAACATAGGTGCTTGATATCCACTGGAAGCGAGCTGATAAAAGGTTATCCTGTCCAGAATGAAGTGAAGACTGCATTTGCCAGGAGTCCGTATGTGGAGCACTGCTGAATAACTGTAGTTTTTCTAACTTAATGTACAAGTCTGTTACCTGTTAACCTGAAATAGCTTTCAAGTATTTTGAAGGTAATAAGTAACATTGATGTTGTTGCTTTATGAAAAGTATTGAGGTCCTAAGGAGGCCACTTTCTTTGTTATTGACCTATTGAATGCTATGAAATTCAAAAATATGGGCCAGAGCTGGCCTAGAAATACCTTTTTTCTGGAGAGATTGAAGGCTGTGAATCTCTACTACAATGACCAGAAGAAGGTAACTGACCATAAGGGACATCTACAAACTTACAAACTGTGGAGCATTAAAGATCAAACAGCCCACTCCTCCTCAGTCAGCTATGGGGATACAGCTGGTAGGTAACTCACAGAGTGGCCCTTCTTTTCAAAAGTTCTCCTGCTTTTGTCTCTAAAGTACACGAGGCTTTTCCCAGCTATATGGACAACTTTCTGGACCTTTGACTTTTAATGAAACACAGAAGCAAAATGTTCCTTTGCAAGTCTCGTGAACATGGAAAGAAACTTTTCTTGCAAGCTTTCCATTTTGCACAACACTTTTTGAAGGTCTGCCAACTGTATCAACAGCAAAACAACATTGTGTTGTGTATAACAGAAGTTAAAAATATGATGTGCGTGTCCCAGAAACTATGATCACGTTGTTGACCCTTGTAACACAGCCGTGGCACAACCGTAATGAAACATACTCCCTTTGGCTACAGGAGGTCTACAGTTCCCACTGACACCTGGAGGTGGAAGTACCCTTAAGAGTATGTGAACAGTGATCCAGATGCAGCAAAATCTCCACCAGAGCAGCTGAACCCTGTTCTACTGAAGAGATGGAATGAGACAGCGAAGGGCCTTGACTTCGCCCGCGGCATCCACAGAGCCTGAGCACTCCCCCGTGAGCTGGAAGGCACTGACCTGGCAAAGCACTGTCAACCGAAAGTGACAGCTGCTCCTGTCACCTCTTATCTTCTCTGCAGCTCAAGGACCAAAAATAAAAAGCTCACTGTAGAGAAGATCCGGGGAGGATGTCTTCTGAGTGTCTGACAGAGCCTGGCTGTTTCATTGCTATTCTCCCTGTACGTCATAGAGGATACAAGAATTTGGGACTCCAAAAAATTGGAGCCGTAGTGTGAATGTGTCTGACAGATGCATTCGCTGCTAGAATATGCTAGATCTTTCTCACTGGTATACTCAAAAAGGGCAGGAATCTTTGTTCGTCTCAAACATGGAAAGCCACCAAGTGATATTACTTGTGTTCTAATAGCTTTCCTGTTGGCAATCCATAAGCTCACGGAGGAAGTTTTTCTGGCTGGTCCTGCCAGCCAGATCAGAACAACCTTGCTGAAGGAGCAGGCTTGTTCCATATGGGGCTAAAATTGTACAGGCAAGATTTTGTTTTTATTAGACACGTTGTACTCCCTTAACAACCAGAATAGCACTGATGGATTTAGCTGCGTGGAGGAACACAGAGCTGCGCAGCTTCCAGCATCACCCAGCGCTATCATGCACTGCTGGCTGCACTGGTGAGCAGCCATCTAAATTGCAGTCTTCTGAACAAGCATGCACACTTGGATGTGCTAGAGAAGGCTTACCACAGGTCCATGCCTGCTCCTTCACTCTTCAACACCTACATTTTTGTGTTAAGTTCTTCTGTGATGATTATATCTTTATAGCACAAGCCCCCATTTTGGCTTAGTTGAAAAGAGTCATTACATACCTGATGATTTGGAAGCTCCACTGTAACATTTCCAAACCTCACTGCTAACTAATTAACAAAAGAGCAAACCCAGCGCAGAACTACTTACTGTCACTTTTTGCTGCCAGCGAGTCCAAAACGAATCTCATCTGAAGCGTACAGGCATAGCTTTGGACTGAAGATTGGCTTTAAAATTCATCTGAAAAATATATAAGAAGACATTAAAACTGATATCTAGCCTCATGTGAGAATACTGATGCCCTGATTCACGCACACCTAGAAATGTGTGCGCTGAGCGTACGGTGTTTGCACTGAACAGATCTCTGGTTGTGTAACTGAATGCAACAATTAAAAGAAAAACTTCAGGATCAGAATCAACATTAGGTCAGGGTTTAGCCTCTGTGGCACCCATTTGGCAAGTCTTTTTAGGATCACCAGGCTCTTAAAGCACCTGCAGAATCTCCATCCAGGCTTCAGGGCCCCGGGCTGCTGGTGTCCCAAGCAGACCTCTTACAGACAGCATCAGTGAAGAGCCTCTAAGCATGAACCCATCCTGGAAACTACAATTTGCATTGAACTGTTTCAGGATATTGCAGAACATCCTATACCTTGGGAAGATGAGGATGATATGAGCAAAAAGTCCGCAAGCTGCGGACTGCATCATGAATCAGTGCTGACGACAACTATTTGTCAAATGTGTTTTACATTTAACAACAAGCGACTTCCAAAACTGTCTGTTGATAGCTCACTGATCTGAATTTAATTAGCCAAACGTTTCCTATAATTTCTTTCAACATGGGAATCATGGCCTTTAGCACGATTCTTATCAAGAGAATCAGGGTCTTAATTCTTCCCAGTAGACTGAGCTATCTGCTGTGTTAACTAGGAGATCCCTCCATTACATTGTATTAATAGCTCCAAAGTCCAGGCAACAAGGTTACCTAAATCCAGTAAATGCGTACTAAATGGCAATGTTAACAATTTAACAATCTAGTTACAAGCAGTAAGTTACAAAAAAAGCCAAGTTGTCTCTGTCTTTCCTTAGTTTTCCCCTTAATGGTCTCATTAGTTTTTGTAGATGGGCATAGCAGCTAATGGCCTCAGCAATAAATCCAGCAAAGTGAGGTTTTAAATCATCAAGGTAGGTCTGTGCTACTGGTTTGTCTTGTTATTTTCCATGTTGACCTCTGCTACCTTTATTTAGGTCATGCTCCCTTAACTTTAACTGTTTCGGAGTCTAACAGGCAGTACCTAACTCCGAAATATTAAATCCTGACCACATACATTGCAGGGCAGTGAGTGCTCCAGGTTCTACAAATGATGTATCAAGGCCTCCCAGGAAAACAGTAGCTTAAAATCAGAAGCATTTGAAAACAGTGACAATAAAACCATGGTTTCTTTTTATTTGTCTCTTGCAGTTCTGAACTTTATTATTCAGGTTTTGCCAGCAGCCCTAGGAGGGCCAGAGAGTCCCTTTTAAAAAACAACAACACAAAACCACCTGTTTTTATTTAATCATGTGACTTGAGGACCAGGGAGCTTAAGGAAGAAAGGCAAGGAAAACAAAAATTGCAATCAAATCTCAAAACTGGTAGCAATGTGCCTGACACAAAGATCCTTCATCGCGATTTCAGGATCTGTGTACTACGATAATAGTCAGATTAGTGATAAAGATCATTGCATTTTGTGTTTCCTTTTGTCCTGGTTTCGGCAGGGATAGAGTTAATTTCCTTTCTAGTAGCTGGTATGGTGTTTTGGATTTAGGATGAGAACAAAGTTGATAACGCACCGATGTTTTAGTTGTTGCTAGGTAATGCTTACACTAGCCAAGGACTTTTCAGCTTCCCATGCTCTACTGACTGAGAAGGCTGGAGGTGCACAAGAAGCTGGGGGGGGGCACAGCCAAACTGGCCAAAGGGACATTCCATACTATGGGACGTCATGCTCAGTACATAAACTGGGGAAAGCTGGCCGGGGGGGGCCGCTGCTCGGGGACTGGCTGGGCATCGGTCGGCGGGTGGTGAGCAATTGCACTGTGCATCACTTGTTTTGTGTATTATTATTATTATCTTATTATTATTATCATTTTATTTCAATTATTAAACTGTTTTTATCTCAACCCACGAGTTTTTCTAACTTGTGCTCTTCCAATTCTCTCCCCCATCCCACCGGGTGGGGGGGAGTGAGCGAGCGGCTGCGTGGTGCTTAGTTGCCGACTGAAATTAAACCACGACACCTTTCTCTTGACAGCTTTCATGTCTGATTCACTGTGGTGTTTATTGAGTCCAGGGATGTTCAGCCAGTGTACAACTGGAGTAAAACAGCCATGAATCATGCCCTTGACGTGCTCTTTACTGTAGCCACTAACACTTTATAATGTTGTCTAGAAATCCAAAAGAATGATTTAGTCAAACCATGGCTTCTTTTTCATTTTTATTAAACCTGGCGCTCTGCCTAAACTTTTGGCATTTTGAACAGTGAACTTAGGCTAGAATATATTGCTTTATCCAGAACATTTGTAACCTTTATTGATCTGCTCAGGTAAAAGCACAGAGTAAAAGGTCTTTATTATTGATGTGGAAAATATTACTTCTCCATTGCTTTTCAGTCCACAAACATCTGTCACTTTTCCTTGATAAATCCCCTTAAGTCTTCCTTGTTGTGGGCCTAGAAATCTCATCCACAGTTATTTTGTGGGATCCAGGTGTTTTTCCATATAGAATCACAGAAGAGTTTGGGTTGGAAGGGACCTTTAGAGATCATCTAGTCCGACCCTCCGGCAATGAGCAGGGACCTCCTCAACTAGATCACGTTGCTCAGAGCCCCGTCCAACCTGACCTTGAATGTTTCCAGGGATGAGGCATCTACCACCTCTCTGGGCAACCTGGTCCAGTGCTTCACCACCCTCAAATAGTTGAATTAACACTGGCTTGCAGCACTTTCTCCACATCTGACTTTTGAATACAATAATTTTGCACGAATACAGCTTACTGTGGTCACCCATCTTCTCAGACAAACGTGGTCTTTTCCTGCAGCTTTGGCGACCCCCCCTCAAGGACCCAGCTGCGTTCCCTGCAGCAGTACCGCCCCAGGGCAAGCGTCCTTCTGGAGAGCACAGCAGCTCTGTTGTCTGCACCTCCCCATGCATGCATATTTTCCAGGGGAAAGTCAATTGACAGCAGAGATTGTTGTGCACAGCTTCACTTTCTGATTTTATCTCCTCTGATTTTATCACCCCCACCCCTACCCTCCTGGGGCTGCGAGGCCCGAGGTCCCCCAGCAGTGGGGAACGGTGCGGAGGGACCCAACACCTGCACCTGCCCCAGAAGTTGTGGGTGTGTTATCATGGCTCATGATTTTCCATTTTGTTTTTCTGCCTGATACTTGATGTCTCTATTCCCTCTACCTGACAGTTCCAGCAGTGTAAGTGATAATTTTCATACCTGTCGCAAGCCCCGTGACCCGGCCGCGGCCCGGGGAAGCTTGCTCGGTGCCTCCACCCTGCCAGGGTTGCCATTCCAGCGCCCTTTTTGCTCTTATGACTTCTGAGGCAGAAGAAGCCTCCCAAGGTTTTCGGTCAGTGCATGGCTGTCGTGTCTCATTTTGCCTGATGCACATCAAAGTGATACCTTCAACAAGTGCATTTTCCTATGCCATTTGTTGATTTCTCCTTTCTAATTCCACCTGCTGGGACCCAAATTGTCACCACATCGGTCATTGAGGCACAGAAAATTTCACTGGCTGTATTCTGTGCCTGAGTACAGTTTTTTTTAGTTATTAGCATTTGAAAAAATCATAGATTATTACTTGTATATGTGTGTTCTGTGTGTATGAGTATGTGTTCAGGCCATGTATATTAGTTGTTCATTCCTGTCTAGGCTGCATGTTCAGTTTGTGTGTATTTGTTTGCATACTGAGGGTAATATCATTCATCTTTGTACAAACAAGGTGTGTGTGTCTGTGTGCATGCAAGCAGGTTAACGTATTCATCTCTTCATATATGTGCAGTATGTTCCTGTCTGTGTTACATGAAGATGACCTAATGTTGTGGTTTGTTCTTCTGCATGCAGTATGTCTCTACCTGCATGTGAATACTCCTCAGCAGCCTGCCGTTTGAATCATACATTGTGTAAGGAAGGCAGCACTGCTTCCCAGTGGAGCACATTTATTTTAGGTTTCCATTTTCTGAAATGAATTCAAGATGATGCTCCACCATTATGAAAGAAAAAAAAAAGGCTTTTGCCTGACTGAACTCTTTACTCGTATCGGGAGCGGTGTCATGCTCCCAATGCACTAAAGAACATCTCTGGATCCAGTGGGTGGGATCCATCTCACCTCTTGTTGGCCATCGTAAAGTCAGGCTAGTCCAAGCTTGTGGTCTTGGCTCTTTCTGTAGTCAGTGAAAAAAATACAGGTGTAGAGACTCCCTCTGTAGAAATCCCATCCTACGATAGATGCCTAAAGCAGTTGGGAGGACAGCTGTCTAAGGACAGGTGTTTGTAGTAGGCCACTGAAGCTTGCTGGCTTTTGCTTTGCTGACATAGGAGGAAAACTTTACTCACCTTTTTATCTGGTGAGCTGAGTCCTGGGACTCTAGAAAAGCAAAAACTGAACTGAACCTAACAGTCTTTCTCTTTATATGTTTCATGACCACAATTTTCCTTGCAAGCAGGTTTTTCAAGTCTAGACATGGCCCACACTGGATGAAAGGCATTAAAGGGAGTGGACTAGAATATGTGAACTATAAACAGCACAGGCATTTAATAGCACAGATCCTGGAGGGAAGCTTCAGTAGAGGAACTGTGGACGCAAGACTAACCCCAAAGCCAATGAAATACAATCCCCTTGAATTTATGGGCTTGCATCTGATCCTGCAGGTGAACGATGATTATCTTGCAAATGATGAAATCATCTGATTTTTAGTACAGGGGCAGGGCCAACAGCTAACATCTCTACTGTGCTGGAACTGCTGGGCAGACAAACAGGACATCAGTGCTACAGCACTGGTAAGCCTGACGTGGAATTTAAAGCAGCTATCCCCAAAGGAGTATGAATATGTTGAGTAAAAACAATAGGGTCCAGGCAATGAACAATTAATACCCAATTTTTTATTATTTCCCCCATGGTATTTGTGAAAGGAAAGATAAATCCAAGGCAAAACCTGGTGCATTTTGGCCAGTTTGTAGCTATTAAGACATAAACCAGACACAGATTTGGACTAAGCAAAACTGCAAGTTGTTTATTATCCAGTGCAACAGGTTTTACCCTCACCAAAAGGGTCTTGGAAGTCTAATAGGATACTCAGATTTGAACAAAAGGGAAAGAGACGAGCTTTCCCTTTTTTGGCTTTGATACACTTGAGACAATCAGTAACTTGATGGATCTGGGGAAGCACGCTTATTTATAGAACAGAAAGGTTTTTTATGAGTATCAAATTGCTGATATACATAAAAATTTATAGAAGTAAACTCTTACTATGTTCTAAATCTCTCTGTTTAAGCTGGATTTTTTACATACGATGAACTTACAGTTTATCCTTGTGCAGGGTACCAGAATGATACAATTTGGGGGAAATAACAGCCAATACTTATTTTTAAGGGCTGAGAATTTTTTTCTTTTTGTTTGTGAGAATTTCACTGGGCTTTGGGTGGAGCTGAATCCAGCTCCATGTTTTAATAAGAATGTTTTGGATTTGGCTGATTTTACCATTCTTGCCAATACTATTTTTAAGGGCTGAGAATTTTTTTCTTTTTGTTTGTGAGAATTTCACTGGGCTTTGGGTGGAGCTGAATCCAGCTCCATGTTTTAATAAGAATGTTTTGGATTTGGCTGATTTTACCATTCTAAATATGGAAATGCTTTGAATTAATACTTTTTTTTAGGGCAGTAATCCCCAATCTGTCTTAGGCACGCCTCGTAGCTGTAGCTTTTCATTATTGTCTCTTTTCCTCCTCTCCTCCGTCACCCCATGACCGATGACTCCTCGGGGTCCCTGCCTTTGGAGACCTATAGCACTATATTTCCTTACCACCAAACAGCATGTTCTTTTTCTCTGAGATTTGAACCTGGGAGTGAAAAAGAGAATGAAGAAACGTAATAAACTTAAGTTTTCTCTCTTCTGTTCTTCAGTCTCAGCAGTACCTCTGCTCTCTCTTCTTTATCTTATCTTTAATGCTGTCATGCCTCACTAAGAAGACTTGACTCATGGGTTGGGAACTACTGCTTTTGGTGATGACTTGTTACTTTTTTTTTCTTCTGTTTATCATGTCTGAGCTAACTCGACAGCTTTCAGTCGCTGCCAGATTGTCAACACTGGACCCAGACGTTCCCTGTGTACAGAACGAATGTGGTCATAGCTTTCCAAGTGCAGCATCTGAAAGCCCCTGCTCCTTGTTTCTCTTCCCCCCCTCCCCCAATATGCCTCAGTCCTTTCCTGAACGGGTGGCATTGGCAGTGGGGGGGATTTGGCTCCTTTGCCCACTTGCCCTGCTGCCTTTCGGTTGAGATGCCAGCCTGGGAGGCTGCGGTGATGCTGGTGTTGGGATGTGGCTTAGAGCAGAACTGGAACGGCTGTTTCCCATCTGGTTCAGAGCAGCTGTCAGATGGTAACAAATGCCAGTATCCAATGGCAGGAGCCTGTTTTTGTTGTGTGTACGTGTTTGTGTCGTGCATGTGTAACTTCTGAACAACTCCTGTGCCGGGAAGCAGCTTTCTTCTCTTTGCTAATGAATGCACAGAACGGCTCACATAAAGGTGCATATTACCCTGCGCTGTGGTTTGCAAACCGTAGTTTACATTGCTCTGGTTCACTGGCTAAAAGGCCAAGTTAATGTGTATGTGTCAAAGTAATTTAATGAACTATTAACTAGAAATACATTTTATTTATATTTTGCAAAGGGATCTGGGAGAGATGCTGGCTTGACATCTTGACTAAGAATCAGAAATGATTGTGATAAGTCCTTTGCTTAACATATAACGTGACCCAATACCTAAAACGTCAGCTATGATGTTTATATATGCTGTTTACATATGAAGCATGCATGTGAAGCAGGCTACCTGCAGGGTAGTCTTTCTGCAAGGATGCCGTGTTTTCAAGAGCTGTAGAAGTATCCGAAAGCCTGTAGCAAACCCACAAAATGGTAACAGGTTCAAAACTTTCCCCAAGAGGACATTTTCAAATAAAAAAGAGTATTTTTTCCCTGCAACAGGTAAGTTTGGATCCCTGCCTAAGCAAAAGTGAGGACTATTTCAAAACTGAGCATGGGGAAGCAAGAGAAACTAAATAAAAGGCAGGTAATGTTAAAAACTATTGCTGCTTGTTTGTGATTCTGGACGAGTCTTCTGTGAAGTTTTAGTTACCTCAAGAACAGACTGTGTAAAGGGACCAGCTTTCCAGCGCTTGCTCTTGCCCATCTGGCTAAGGGGCTTTGTGCGCTTGGCCAGGACCTGACAACTTTTGGGACTGCTGGTGTGCAGCATTTAACCAAGGAGAGCAGCTGTTGCTTATTGTGGAGCCAAGATCTCGCCCAGTCCCCGACTGTGAGCTTGTCATATAACCTAGCCCCATAATGGAGATAATAACGTTTGCCCTTCTTTAGAAATTACTTTGAGATCTGCCAAAGAAAAGGGCCTATTCAAATGCAAAGCCTGATGCTTTTATTTATTAATAGATATTGTGCCAGAGTCACCAATCTGCTCCTGATGCCTAGTGCGGCTCTGAAAACAGAGGATCTGCCTGCTTGATTTAACCCAGCCGGTGAGTTGAGGCCTAGGGCTGCTTCATGATATTGGAAGCAGCACGAAACAGCCAGATGTTAACCAGCAACAACTCAAGCTCGGTGTTATCCTGCCTGTTACTCCTCTAAAACTCGAGCAACCGTGGCGCTGCCTAAGCTCGCCTGCCAGCAGCACTGCTGCTTCTGACACAGAGGACTGGGCTTCTCAAGACACTCTTGTTCCCTTAGAGGATCACATATTCTTGCAAAAAATAGCGGTTACAGGTAAAACTACCATCTCCCTCGGGGAATATATTTTATCTACTCCATAGGACTCATAAGGGTGGCTGCTTTGTGCTGCACTGGTAAGCACAACGCAGGACTAAAGCAGGTTCACCTGGTGTGTTGCCATTACTGCAGCAATACCTGGCATTTCTGGAGCCTCTGGCTCAGCTCAATCCCAGCCAAAATTTCCAGGGAAGACAGGCAGAAGAAAGAAAAAATCTCTTTTCAAGCTTGCTCTGGCTTGATCCCTCTGCTGTCAGTGATTAGCAGGTGGGAGGTCTGCTTGTCTAATTTTTGCTTTCCCTGTTTTCTTTTTGACTGCACTTCCCCGGTACGAAAAGCCCGGTGCTGATTTCAGTCGAAGCAGAATTCTGCCGGATCCATTTTTGCCGTCCTCAAGGGAGGGTTTTATGCAATTACTCTCCCCTCCACACTTACAGTAATAGATGACTTTTTGAAACACTTCTATTAGAATGAAAGCAAAGGGTACATTTCCACTGATAAAGTGGTCAACAAACATTTGTTTCACCAGATGAAATGCAAGTGGAAGGAACTTCAGTAATGTGCTTTTACAAAGTTGGTTCCTGGAGCTGGCATGTTACGGTCTGTTTATTTTGATTTCTCATATTTAGACTTGGTTTCTCATATCAGAATATTGCCTCTAGCCACTGAAGCGTTTTTATCCCGGACATCACGTAAGCTGATGCATAATTTTAAAGGCATCCTCAACCCTCCTGTCAGTCAGAGGGAGCAGAGCAGAGCCCTCTTGCTAGGTGCACGTTGGGGTGTTTTGTTAAATAAACGATGGGCTTGAGCAGGATCAAGCCGATTTCCTTTCTGAGCTCCGAACGACCGTTTTCCCTCTATCCTTCCCGCCGAGAGGAGGTGGTGCGAGCACCGGCGGGGCGGCCGGGCCGGGCCGGGGGCCCGGGCGCCGGGCGGCCGCGGCATCGCAATGCCGAGGCTGCCACCTGCTGGCCGCTCGGCCCGGCCCGGCCCGGCGAGCCGGGGGTGCTTTGCCCGTCTCCTTCATTAGGGCGTTTTCCGAGTGGAAATCCCCCCTCATTAAGCGTAAAAACCAAAATATTGCGTATGGCGTGTCGTCACGGGTTTAAAGAAAAAACGAAGGGGTATTTTCAGGGGAAGGCTTTGCCTTGCCCCCGAACCGCCCCCCCGGGGCTGCTGCCGCTGCCGCTTTCGCGGGCAAGATGGGGTGCCGTCGAGAAAGCGCGATGGCAGCGAGGTGAACACGATGGGAGACGCGTTCGGCTCGGTGAGCTCGTTCTGGTTGATGAGGGCCTAATTTTCGCCCGGTTTAGGCCAGTGTCATTCATAAATGCTAGAAGAAAAGGGTCACTGGAGCAAATCAGGAGAGGAAAAAAGCAACCATTAAAATAAGTCCTGTTTGCCTTGCTCTGATTACTAATACCTTTTAATGATGTTCTCCCTCGCTGTGGGGTGGGATTTTCCTTGGCTTACTTCAGTTTCCATTGAAGTAACTCGGAAAATTCCAACAGCTTTGGTGGAAACAAACTCCAATAATCTGGGATTCTCGGAAGTGCCCTTCCTTTCCAAGAAACATCATCCTTTTGCGATCGAGAGAGCTCTGTCTTTCACAGAAGTTTAATGCTTCTTCACTTTTGATGCTGAAAATGTATTGCATCAGAAATAAAGCCCAGAGCAAATGAGATTATACACTGAGCTCCCTACTCAAAGAAATTAAATTGCACGGCATTTTAAATAGCTTGCATTAATATTATTTGATCCTTCATTTCATTTCTTTGGCTGACATTTGGAATTTATTGAATAGTCTGAGTTACCCTCAGTTTAATTCATTGTCTTCAAGGAGTTGACATACATAGTGAATTTGGCTGGCTGTCTTTTAAACAGAGATTTCTACTTCTTACTAGCGAATTCCTGGAGCTGTAAATGCTTCTTTGGTTTTCATACCTCCACAGCGTTGCTGTGAATTGACAGAACCACTCAGAAAGCAAAGCTATTTTCGGGTGTCTCCCTGGTCAATAAGGAAAAATGTTCCTCTTGCAAAAGAAAACTGTTTCTCTTCTGCATGAGTCATGACTCTGCTTGTATGCACAGAGCGAAAGATTTCCAGCTTCTCAGGCTTCACTGGCATTCGGGGTAGGTTTCAGCCAGCCAAGATTCACATGTGGAAACTAAATATGGTCATAGGGTTACACTCCCATTTTTTGCCCATTACTCAGGCTCCTGCATGGTGTATTTCAGTGCCTACTCCCTTTCTGCCGCTGTGCATCTCCCTCTGCAGTGATAGTTTACTCTGTGGTCAAGGCTAGTAAGATCTTAGACAGCACCAGTTACAAACAAGTAGTGTGTTTCATCTTGTGCTTGGGAGTACTATATAAATAAAATAGACCCAGTATTAATCCTGGGAGGGAAGCTAAAGGCTAGATACCTTTATAAAGCTCCATGCTAGAGGGTGTCATCTTAAGCCTTACTCCAGCTCTCAGCTGTAGTAATCGCCACAGTTTTCATGGTAGAACCTGCCAAAAATAGAAAAACAAGAGGGAGAGAACATGTTGTTTTTTTGAAAACAAAACAGCTCGTGTATTTTCAGCAACAAGAAGTCAGAGGGACATTTTTATAATTATATACAACAGCAGAAGGGTTCTGATGTCATGGGAGCCAGAAAAATACATCCTAAATTATACTACATGTCACCATGGAGGTTAATCAGTGAGCAAGAGGCATTTTTAGGTTCCTGTGAGGGTGTTCAGCCCCTGCTTGGGACTGGTCAACACGTGTGGCTGTGGAAGAGTGGTGGTGAACACAAATTATCGGGGTCTATCAGCTGTGCCCCGCTCTGACACGGCAACACAGCTCTCAGTGAGGCGCTGGCTCCCTTCCCATCAGCTCTCGTGGGGAGCCCTTGTCCCCTCCTCAGGCGCTTTATAGAGCTGTGTGGGAGTAGCAAGGGGCCTGATCTCAAACTTCAGGCTCGGCTTTGACTTCCTCAAGAGCTCTCTGTTCTCTATTTGTCTCAAAGCTATTCCGTGCTGCCTGGAAACACAAACCTCAAGGCATCCACCAGTGGAGAGGCGACATTTGCTCTGGTCCCGGTTTCCACCTTCAATGTCCGTGCAGGATTCATTACACAATGGTAATGGCACCGTGACCAAAGATTTCTACGAATCAGGCCCATTTTCAGCAAGGCTTTTACATAGTGTCAAATGTGTAAGTTTTCCCAGCAAATTATACGAGACCATACTTGATTAAGACAGACTTATGGTCAGGCTGGATTACCATTGTCGTCGGGAGAGATTTTGTTAGCTGATGATTTACTCTTGCACTGTACAACCTCCATGTGACTGTGTGGCTTGCTGCAATATTTCTGTTAGAAACCAAATCCAAGATTTTTATACAATAGCTGTGGTGACTACATGGATTAGCAGCCTTGAAATTTGTATTTTATACAAATTTTTCAGTCAAACTTTTTAGATTACACTTATTCTTTTCTGCATTTTTTTGTGTTCAACTGCAAATAAGTTGCCAGTAAAAGAAATGCAAAATAAATCAATCTAACTTTAATTAGATAAACAGAGCTTATTGCCATGAGAAGTGCCACACACTAGAGCACCACAGAGTACAGACTTTAAATTCACATCGGATTCACCGTGATCACATCACTACTCTCTGGCTATGGAAAGGTTTGCATGGCAGAAGTGGTTCCAGTTTCAGTCCTAGGTCCACACAACACAGAAATTACCAGAACAATGGTATCAGTGTTGGAAGAGGTAAGAACTAAAAAATCCTGCAGCTTATTTCTTTACTACAAGAACCAGTCTTTTGAGGAGACATGGGATAAACATTTCTGTAGGGCAATATAAAGCATTTTTACTTCTGTTGTGTGTACCAATATTTATTCTGGAAACAGACACCTTGTTTTGTGAGAATGATTCCATTTCATGCCCTTTTCTGAGACTATTGAACTGTCTTTAGAAATATTCAGACATGCCTTATGCCAGCTATTTGCACCTGTTACATTCTTTATGGAGAATTAAGTCACTGACTGTAAAGCTTCTAAGAGACTTATGTTCTGCCTCAGAAAATCATTTGGTGTTCATACATACTGAAATTTGATAGTATGTGCCATGAAAAGGGATCAACATGGCTGCTCATCTGGAGTGCTGCAACTACCCACATATCCTTGGTTGACAGACAAACGGTTATTTCTTAAGACAAAAGTGTCATTTCTTAATGGACTTTCATCAATAGCAGTGTTCAGTAACGCAGCAGGACAGCTTAGTTTTGGGGAGCAATTTAAAATTTGCATTTGACATACTCAGTGTTCATGGCAAGTAGCATCATATACTGAAAGAACTGGATCTAATACACCGGTATTATCTGATGACATTGGTCATTATCTGATGGGCATTTGGAAACATAGTACTAGGACTCAACAGAGAGCAATAAAACGGTTAGCTAGTAGTTTTTAGCCACTTTCAATGTGGTTTCCTTAAAGAAATAAAGGCTTTTTGCTTCTAGCTGCTGTTTGTAAACAGAGACAAAAAAAGAATGTAAGCTCCACCTAGGAGAAGGTTATGAAACACTATTGAACAGGGAGAAGGGCAGCTAGAGAGTGATTTTATTTGCATAAGCTTTCTATCTAGAATCATCTACATAACTGCTGGAGGCTCATGCTGAAATGGAGGCAGAGTAGAACAGAGATCAGAACAGAAACAGGGCAAGGACTTTCTTTCAGACTCCTCCAAGTTGCAGACCTCCTGCAGACATTGTGATGAGCTAACACGGAGGTGGCTTTGGAGGGAAAGAAATACTTCGAGCTGAAGCTGCTGAGCAGAGCAGCAGGGCTCTGTGAATTCCCTGTAAGTCTCTTGAAACAAGTGAGGTAGGTCTGAGCATCCCTATGAGCTAGCGACATGTCTGTGTGAATGAAGGAATTCCTGGATATCATGGTGATGTAACCACTGATGGTGAAAGAGGGAGAAGGGCTAGCTGAAATGACAGTAGTGACCACAAAAGGGCAATAGCTGAGGCAAGTATCATGGTTGTGGCTGTGAAACTGAGTAAAAAGTTTAGTGCAAAGAAGTACAGCATGTGCCTTTAATTGTTGCCAATACAAATATATGATTAATTCAGCATTGTTAATTCTTCCCAAGTTTATTTTACTTTCCCTTGTCTCTGTACAGGCTTAATCTTCTAAATGAGAAATATTGCTTATCAAGAGAGTCAGGGTTCAATGTCCCCAGGACGCAAGGTGAGGGTTCAAACTGGAGGCTTTTGCTAGCACTAAGAGGAATCCCTCTGCATTTAAGTCCAGATCTTGTTGCCATCAGCAACAGAGTTGCTTTGAGTTTCAGTCCTCAATAATCCATGATTCAACAGGTCATAGACAATTAAGATTTTTTTTTTTTCTTATTTTGGATGACTATCCACCAACAGGATAGTTTCAACTGTAAAATTTTTAGTCTCTCAGCCAGGAAGGGGTAAACTGATACGTGGAGAGGTCAAAGTGTTTTGGAAAACTCTGCAACAGAAAGGCTTTCCCTGCTCCACTGAAGAGCTGGGCTGTGCTGGCTTTAACCTCTCTATGCTGAATACTGGTATTTGGTCAGACAATTCTGCAACCTAGAGGAATAAATCTGTATTTTCAGACAACTTCCTCAAAGGATGCTTGTTAGAGATACACAAAGGATTTTTTTTAACTATAGAAATTATGCTCCAAAGACACTTTAATTCAGACCAAAAGAGCCAGTCCTGCTGAAATCTGACAAAAACAGCTCCAGCTTTTTGTCCCTAAGCATCTTTTTTTCACAGGGTTCTTTGGACCATTTCAGAAACTCAGCACGGATGAAACAGCCAGAATTTTAGCTGCTTCCAAATGTAGTTGAATCATTGTCTAATAGGGAGTAACAACACCTGTTCTTGTTAAGAGAAGACAGCTGAATTGACAGATGTCTGTAACAGTTGAATCGGAGTCTACACATCATGAAATAAAGAGATACAATACTGTACAAGCCAGAAGATTAAAAGTCAGGAGATGACAAAGTATGAACAAACGTCAAAGGCACTTGTCTAAACCTACAAGAACTCATATGCTCCGTTCACTTGTCAGTTCCCATTATGGAGGTATTTACTGTCCTACAAGTAATCTAGACTACGACAGAGGATTTCTGTCAGCGAGATAGATATCTATAAAATAAGTAGTCTGGCAAAGCATCATATGCTTATCGCAGGGAACACAGGCTGTGTTGTATTGCCCACCAACAGATTTGGGTTGGGCTTTGGGATTGCATGCAGAGAGTTTTCCTGCGTGAGTCTGACTGCTGCTTGCAGCACAGGGTAATTACCCAGCCTGCTTTTCAGTGTGCTTCTCCAGGATGGGAAGCAGCTTCCAGGCCTGGTTTTCTGCCCAGCCAGGCTCCTGTTGTGCGAATCTGGTCATACATACCACGTCCAAGGTAAGTTCTGAGCTGGCTTGTCAGTGCGTTTAAACCTAGCTCTATTTGACCATACCTATGGTCATTCCCCTTCAAGGCAAGCCACACTTAAGTAGGAATTTGCACATCTTGATGATACTTTAATGCCTTGCTTATTGCTGTCTCTATTGGTGCCTATCACTGCAGTGTTCATATTTGCTCTCCTGTAGGATTCTCTTTTGGTTCAGATTTATGTGCAAAATGTTACAGGTAGGAACTGAGGAACTGAAGAAATGTATGAAGAGTCATCCCTCTCCTTTTTTCCTTCCAAAAGTCTCCATCTATCACTGCTAGATGGAAATGCACCTGCTGTGCACAGCTTCTCCTCATTGCTTCAGTATGCAAGGCAGACCCCTGAGATTCTCTCACCCTGTCATTCTCTTTACAGAATATAGCTGCTCCTTTTGATGTACTATTTTTTTTTTTTCTCTTCACACCAACTATTTAGTTTCCATGTCACTTTTTCCACTTTGGATTTTCTGCCAGTAGGATTTCTGGCAACATGTACATCTGGCAAACTACATCTGGAGCTGCGGTTGCTGGAGATGGGCAGGCTGAATGGTTTGATAAGTAATAGTCACAGATGAACGCCTATATTCTCATAGTTGCCATTCACAACTACAGATCCCTTGGTCCTTTAAGGTTCCTCTGAGCTGACCCTCTGGTGTAAAGCATTTTGTAGTTCAGAATAACTAGCCAGGAAAAGATTGTCAGTGCCTAGATGCGCTGTAGAGGTACTCCATATTGTGGATAAAGGTTCAGAGATGTGATCAATGGAGAAAGTTGCAGCCTTAGATTTAAGTTAATCCCTGGGCACCAAAACAACCCCTAAGAGCTGCTGTCAGTCTGCAGAAAACAGAACAACCTTCAGCCTAGGTCCCTAGTCTTTCAAGGTGGAAAACAGAATTATCTCTGGAAGTGCTAGAACTGGAGACCATAATGCCTTTATTTCCCTCTGCACTGACGACCACTTGATGGAAGAGAAAATCTGAGTTCTGAAAAGCTTAGACCAATAACGGTGTCACAAAGCTCAGGTAGTGCCTTTAAGGCAACCTGGCACCTCCTGGAAGTCATCATGCCACATTAGGGGTCTATGGTTAGTTCCTGCACAGCACACAAGGAGAATTGGGCTTATAAAAATTGTATCCCTAGTAGTTAGCACACTGAGCAGTGAACAGCTTAAGTTTACACCTGGAAGTGCAGTGAGATAAGTTTAAGTCTCCTCTATCTCAAGGAGTGAGATGCTAGACTACAAGACTCAGAGAGGCATCATTTCCTAGCTCTTGTTAGCGATCCCTGAGCGATCACCTCCAGTTCCTGCAGGAGAACGTGGCAGCCAGAGGAACATCTCATTTGTACGTCCCAGCAGTGTGTAGATGTGACCTGGGCACCCTTACAGTGAGTTTTACTGACAATTATGTGCTGAGGAAATTCAGGTGTCTGCAGGACTATGTAAATTCAGGTTCTCAGAACAAAAGCAAATTACCTACTGGCATTGAGCCTAGGGCCTTTTGTGGATTGTATCTTCAATCAACACTAAAATGTGCCTTGACTATGAGGGAGGACACAGGCTTGTATTGGGTCTAATCACTCTCTTCCCACTTTTGCCATCCTCAGTAAAAGCAGTTACAAATCTAGTGAGAACACCGTGCATTTATATATTGTCATAGTTATCAAATGTACAACATTTTACCACTGTGCCTCCAGAAGGCCATAATAGAGAAAAGCATCTTGAAGACAGGATGTGCTAGTTGTACTAGGCAATTGAAATTTTAATTAAAAATTCCACAGAAGAAAGCAAGATAGAATTAACATAACCTGTACCACATGGTGTCCCAGTGTCAAATAACACAAAGTGAAAGACTTAAGGTTTGTAAGACACAAATGAAGATAGCAAAGGTGTCTAGCTCAGCAAAGACTTCTATTCTGTGCCTCTTTCCCCCTACTCAGGAGATGAGGACAAAAAAGAGGAGGATGCAGCAGACACACAAGGCAATGAAAGCAAACAAGTGAACAGAGAACAGTGCTAGTTTAACCTAAGAGAGGGTCAAAAGGTGCAGCTATGGAAATTCTCCATCATTAATAAAAGCCTATGGTTTGTCATTATATCTTGTTGCAACTTCATTCCAATAAATATATTTAAAAAAAAAATTCTGTATTTAGTTTGTTCTTAAACAATCAAATTCAGAGGGATCAACCACACAGCCAAGCAGTTCACGCTCTCTCATTTCTCAAAACTTGGGTGCTCCAGCTGGTTTTAACTGGAGCATCCAGCTCCCCCATACATTGTCTCAGGGTATTCAAAGGAAAACAGTTCAAGCTACATGGCACAATTCAAGAACTGGTGACTCAGAAGATGAGAAGAGTGACCAACGACAGCCAAGAACTGTTCAGCTTGAGCCCACCTGAATCCACAGGTCCTGAGGCAGCTTATGACACTGACTTTAATATCTAGTAGCGTAAGACAGTCTACACCACATTTACAGCCATGATAGGAGATTGCCTGATGCCATGGTCTAACGGCTAATCTCTAGTCCCCTAGTGGACAAACCTGGATCTTGCTATGGGGTGTATCGTGACTGTGGTATTGATCATGAGTGTTACGGCACTGAGAGCCTGGCAGGAGCACAGGTATGAGATTCACCCATAGCACAGCCCCGCGACCACTGCCCAGCGAAGCGCCAGGGACAGTGCAATCACAGGGGGAATCTGCACATCTCTCCCATGAGGAGTCTTGGAGACATGACATTATAAATGGCTAAGATAAATAGATGTGTCTGTCCTGAATCTATCAGGCTCTTTGCAAAAGCAAGGTGTTTTTGAATACCAGAATGCTCATTTGCTTTACTTTCATATTACAACCTCCCTCTTACCTTTTAAAATATTTTAAATTTTCTCACATAGTTCAATTCAATATACTATTTGCTACCATTGGACTATTAACTACCATTAAATACACCATTCTGCTATTGGAAAACATATGACAGACTACCTTAAGCTGGTATCTGCCATTTGAACATTAAAATATGGTTAATGGATTTGTAGGCCAAAATGTAATAGCCTGATTTATTGGACTTCTGTGTACTAGTTTAACAGTGTGACAGGTATTGTGCAATAACCCCATAGAAAAGAACTGTCCTGTCACAAGTTAGGTCTATACATAGCTGGATAAAAACTGTCATTCCCCTATTTCCATACATTAAATGCTTAGGCTAATGAGCTTTCATTAGGAACAATCCTGTTTCCACTGAACTGAAAAAGAAAACTTTAAACAATTTTAACTGACGAGCTATCATCAGGACAATCCAGGACTGAATTTTGGATGGCCAAAATCTTTTACGTAAAATGAACTATAAACAACTCATTGTATTATGATATCATTCTGTTTATTGGATATTAAAATTGTCTACAAGTAAATATCATTATCCTAATTTGAAATGTAGGGAAACTGAGGAACACCAAGCATTTAAACAAGCTTAGGTTCCCTATTCAATGCTGTATTCACTAGTCCTACTGCCTACTTATTTAGCAGCAGAAAATATTTACTTGGGGAAAAAATGACATTTTTTTGTTGGGAAGAACCTTCCTGAGTCAGATCCTGAACCACAAATTGAGACGGTTTTGCACGTTCTTTCTTGAGAAACAAATGACATCGCCTTCTGTTTCTTTATCAAGAAATACTGGGCTTTTCTTCCTAATAACATGAGATTTGTTCACATGACTTTCAAGGAAAAAGAAGTCAGACAGGAGCTACAATTAAACATCTTTTTATTGTAGTCTTTAATGTACATGCAGAATTAAAAAAAAGTGTCAGTTATATCTGTAAGCGTATAACAACAATGTAAATGTCTTGGATCAGCAATGTATTTGGATTAGGGACTAATAACTCTAAGTGAACAGACATCTTTCAGGATATACAGTTTATATGGCAAATCAAGAAGGTTTTCTTCAGAGTGATTTTCCTCATAAAAAGATAAAATATTTCTTGTTTACAATCTCGCTTGCTTTCAATACTGAAAAAGTCTATAATAGTACACTCTTCACTATGTACATAGAAAAACATAAAACTATATCCATACCAGTGTCTGTTTTAAATGCAAACAATAGTAGTTAATAGCTTTGTAATTTTTTTGTGCACCATCTCCCCTCTTCCCTCCTCCCCCTACCCCCATTAAAAAATGCAGCATTTCCTAAAATTGTCAATGCTTTGGCAGAAATTGAACCGAAGGCACTCCTGTGTTAGGTAAAGCAATATGTGAAATATCAGCACTAAATAAAAAAAGCTGTAGGTGTACCAGACAGCTCCATGCTCATGCCAAGGGCCAAATCTTGCACTCTCCGAGGTCAAGAACTGGTTTGCTGGAGATCCCAACTGGAGCAGGCTCAGGCCCCAGGTTGGTTTACGATAAAGCTGATTAGCCTCACAACTATTTTTAGAAATGCTTCACGCAAACCGTATGAGGATGCAGAGGGCATCTCTGAACACAGTACTATCATGAGGGAAAAAATCTCCTGCAGGTCACAGCATCAGAACATGTCGCAAAGGCTTTGCTTTCTAAGCCTTGCACTTTGCAACACGGTAGTTTCACACAACACCCTCTGTTTAAGACTTCCTGATGTTGCAGCTCAGCTAAAAATGAACAAACCAACCCACAGATGTGAAGTTTCTAAACCATCTCTTGTGATGGATTAGTTTAGACTCAGCAAAGCATCAGTTCTCCTGAAAACAATCTGCATGCTAGTGGCATGCTGACTTCTTCTGATAGAGAAGCTTTGAAAGCTGATAGAGAAGTTTCACTCAGGGGCAGCTCCTCCTTGGCCTCATGTGGCTTGGGTTTGGCACACCATTCTTCTTGTAACTCAGGGTTATCTCCGGCATACCTGCGATATGTATTTATATGAATACTTTGCAAAAAAAAAAAAAAGCCTATGAGATAAGCACCTAAATGCTTGCTAAGGGATGTGTCATGAGACACAGTCAGGAAAATGTTTCCATAATGACCAGGTTTAGTTCTCAACTGCAGTTTGCTTCTGCAATCCTAGCAAAGGTTGAGAAAAGACTGGATGCAAACTTCCAAGAGAGAATGAGATAGAAAGGCACCGACCGAAGCTTTTTATGCATGTGAAAAGCTTTCACCTGTCAATGTCTCCAACCTGATAAAGTGTTAGATTTTTGGGACATATATTAGTTCAGTAATTTGTCTACTTAACTAATTTATTCATAGTGCACCATATCTGACCATGACTATAAATAGCTGCAGTCAACTGACAATCCAATTGAAAAAGAACATTCTGCTAAAACCTGCCAGCTGGTCACATTCATTCTGCTGCAATAGCTCTGCGCTCTTTGGCCACAATAAAATGAATGGCTTTATAGTGTTGGAAAGCATTTTTGTCGTTCTTCAGTATCACTGTGGATTTAACTCACAAGGAATGAAGGGTGAGATAAAAAGGCATCCAACAACACTTCAGTCTCTGAATTGAACAGCCAGCAAAATGATATGCAGCTGGCATGGAAGAATAACCATTTAAGGTTAGTTTGAAATGCAGACTAAAGGGGAAAAAAAAAAGAAAGAAAAAAAGAAGCAAGTAGTCCAGTAAGAATAAACAGTAGAAAAAGAAACTGAGCAAGTGATTCTTTGTTTTGAGCCAGTATATCCACCGCTAGCTGCTGTATGTTGCTTTGGGAAACACGAAACTGGCACCAAAACACTCCAAGCAACACAAACCCCCCACCCCCTTCCTAGGCTGATGGATCTCCTTGAAATGTCCCTCAAATCTCTTTCCGTACTGTGGCTCGGATGCTGCTGAACATTTTGCCCATGGCCTCAAACAGCGGGTCGCAGAACGTGTGGATGCAGATCGAATAGACGCGGCTAATGCACTGGATCTCAATCAGGTAGCTTCTTATGCACGGCACCACCGCCCAGATGTGCAGGAATGACAAAATGGCAAAGTAGATGCCCCAGACGAGAGCCATAGGAATGCCAAAGATAGCTGAGAGTAAACGATAAAACCAGTATTTCGTTACAGTGAAGGTGGTAAAACTGGCCTTCCAAATCCCATCAAAGCTGTGTGTTCCCTCTGGCTCAGCGATCACATCTTCAAAATCAATCTGCAGCAAAGAACACAAAGTCAGGTCAGTCAGACGTTCGCATCAAGGCTGGATTCCAGAAACTGCTTTCCTGGAAAGCAACGGTCCCCTGCAACGAAATACCAAAGCACGTACTTCCTACATCCCAACATGATTCGACCCATTTTAACACATCATTTAAACCATGAATCTTTCCAGGGACTATCTTTTTCCAGTAACTATCAGGGAGCCTCAATGATTAGCTCAAAATTAGACATCTAACTTCTAGATGGAGATGAACTCTCCACAATATATTTTCCTCATCTCCTACAGTGCTACGTGTATGGAGTGTCCTTGAAGTCTAAAATTAGACATCTAACTTCTAGATGGAGATGAACTCTCCACAATATATTTTCCTCATCTACAGCGCTACGTGTATGGAGTGTCCTTGAAGTCTACTTAAGGGACAAACCAGGTGAACAGAATCATCACGCTTTCGTTGCCTAACTTAACTGTTTCACATCTTTATGAGTGGAATAAATGCAGTCACTACTTTGACTTTTTACACACCTCAAGCGTGCATCAATAAAATGTGTTTTATTCATCTGAATTATCCCATCTTTCCTTGTATAGCATTGCTGAATTTTGACAGTGAATAAATGGTGAGGCTAGCTATTTGAATATATACTTTGAAACAGGCATAGATATTAGTAGACTGAAAAACAAAATGCTAGATTTAGATCTGCATCAGGTAGAGCTCCTCCTTAGTCTGAAAAGGTTAGGGAGCTCTTCCATCTTATTAAACGTAAGGAGGCTCTTCACATTAGAGCTCTTTTGTTCTAGCCTATCTTGTTTATGTGATAACACTCTGTTCATGAAAGACATGGCCAGGCTAACATATTAATATTTAGAAGGAATGCACTTTTCCACATATTTCATAGTTTTGACTATTCATAAATCGTTCAAAAAGTCACCTAAGGAAGCAGTGCATTCCAACAGGCATATTTTACCGCGCTCTGTTGAAATACTGAACTATTCAGGAAGCTTAATTGTCATAACATTTCTATTAGAAAATTAACAGAATCGCGATGATGGTTCAGCTCCATGTCACACAAATGTGTTTGATATAACCCACAATACAGGATATTTAATTTAGTTAACACAACCAATTGTATAGGTACTGCATTCAACAGGAAAGAGAACATCACACCACTATTCCTCTGCAAGAAACTAAATGACTGTTTAAATCAGATGAAAGAAAAAAAGAAATTGCATTCCTGGGACTGGATCCCAAAGTGAGATGCTGCTGCTGCCGTAAGTGAAGATTTACAGGAGCAGGGTATGATATGGGCCAGCAGCCTCAGAAACTCAGGCAACAGTACCTTAGCATGCTGGAAGGAGGTGAATCTACATACATTCAGAATAAGTATTTCTTAAACTGTAGGAAAACGCTCACAATCACTTCTTTTAATCTAAAATATATGTAAAAATTGGAAAGAACTCCTCCCTCTCTCCTGTTGAGTCTTCAATCACCTCGAAACAGAAGTTACCAACTCACTACAAAGGGAAAAATATTATAAAACCACTGGACTTTCCAGTTTCTTCAACAATAAAAGATAATTCTGAAATTTCTGAATCAGCTGTGACATCAGCATCTTGAATGCCTAACATCTAGCTGGCTTAATTCAACGTATTGCTGGGCCTAAACATCACTCTCTGACTGCTCTCTGCTGTGCCACTATCACTCTCTGCCAGTGCTTCTCTCTAGACATCATATCACACAAACTATAAACCTTCTCCTCTTTATCCGCTACTCTGAACAAGGCTCTAGTGATCTGAAAGTGACCTATGATTCTTTGGGATGGGAACTCACCATCATCATCACACCTAAAGGTAGCATTTGGGTTAAAATTCTGTCTCCACAGAAACCGATGGCAGAATTTGCATTGGCTACATACCCAGCAAACACGCTCAGCGCTGTGCACTTGTCCGTAAAGATGTGCAGAGCCAAAAGCCTGTCTGGACTTTCTGAAACTGAACAGCATAATTTAAAATAATAGCTACAAAAAGAGAAAATGAAAAGAGAGTTTGGTCACGGCTCTCTTCTGCAATAGTTTTACGGGTATGAAATAACCTCTGCTTCTGCAGGTCGTGTGCATGAATTTTTGGTACAAATCCTAGAAAACAGTTTCCTTGAAATCAGTGTCTAAAGACAGCATAGAAAGTACACTACATTCACTTCTGAGCTCACAGGAAATTAGAAATTATTTGGGCTCTGTAATTTCAGCGGGTGCAGCATTGAAGCTCTGGTGGAAATTACTCTAGTTCTGAGAAAGGAACCACAGGCAACAACATGCTATGTTCATTATGGGGTTATTAGATATAAAAATTCATGTTTGGGGACTAAACAACTGACAAAAAATTAGCTTTATGGAGTACATTGGCCATAAAATAATTACATGAATCAGTCATTAGAAGTTAGCTGCAGTCTAGTAAGAGAGCAAAAAGCTTTCCTGGATATATTGTGATCTTTTTACCAAATGAAGCAATCAGATGTCCTTATATCAATCATGGGATTTTAGGACTGCATCATGAAAGAAAGAAGAAAAGGTTGTAGGTGTATACATTAGGAAGTCAATAATATCTCCTGATGATGGCATGTAGTTGACATATCTATTCGCACAAAAAAAATTAAGATGATTTCAAGATCTGCATATTGTTCACTGAAATCAATCTTATTCAACTGACTACACATGTTGGAAAAATGTACGCCCGAGTTTATGGGGCAAGTATATTTTCTTTTTGGAATACGCAAGCAAGCATGCTTGTATTATCTGTTTCTGCAGCTACTCAAAAGCAACGTTTTCCTTGTAGCCCATATCCCATGGTAGTTAATTTACAAAGTGAATGCGTATTCTTGGCTTATTATCAACATTTGCCTCGAAATCAGGTAATAAAGATATGCAGATGATGGCAAAACCCAAAATGATTACAGCAAAAAAAAAAAAATTGCCTCTCAAAAAATACTACTATGTGAAGACTACATGGTTGAGCATAGCCCTCTTATTCTAAAACTTCTGGCAATTTATCGCATGCTTCCCACCAGTTGATGTTGTGATCCTTGGCAGAGCCAGTTTGTGCACACAGGCACCATAGAGCAGTTCAGTGCATTGAGGACTATTCAGGGTCATGCCTAAAGTCTTTTTATTCAGTTCAGTTGTGGCGGAGTCTATCCTGTATTTTTTTCAACTGGCCAATACGGGAAATATTAAATGTCAGCAGGAAAGCAAGTCTGCATTGAGGTCCATCAGCCTTTTCATGGTTACATCTTTAATTTAGCTAAGTGGGACCTATTTTTATCAGCAAAGCATGTTTTTGGCATGCAAAAAGAAACCATAGGTTAATGTGAATTTCCTAGAACTTTTAAAATAAATAGTAAGACTGGCCCATAATTTGATTCCTTTCAAAATAATTCATTATAATGAATGCTTTACTGAAAAATGGAAGCCAGTAAACTCCTTGGTTTTCAAATCAAATAGTAAACTTTCTGTAATCGTGATTGTCAGTAACTAATGTGTTTAGCCTGTCGTGTGCTCCAAGATGTCCATGGAGTTCTGTCAGCTCCATGGGGAGCTGACAGAAGAATCATGCCATATAACATTTCCAGATGGACAGCCCTGTCCTCATTCCGGGAGATTATGCTAATATTAGAACATTTATGATATTTTGGGCAGGATTTCCCAGCTCAAGTCATACACAGTTGTCCTAAAGGTACTCAGGAATCAATCTGTCTGTGAGATGATAATAGTGGTGTATTCACGCCACCAACAATTGTCAAGAGGTTACTTTCTTGCAGTAATTTTAACAGCTCTGGGAATGTTTCTACCAATGCACAGAAGCTGAATAGACAGTGCTATAGAAACCGTAGCTGATGTCTCACTACCATATCTTTCCCATGTCATTATTCCTCAAGTCCCATGTTCCACATTGCTCCACTTTGAGTAAGGGAGATACCAAACTGAATTTGAGAGTGATAAGACAGAAAAACAGCCTGACAACTCTAAAAACTCTCAGATGAATACAGAGTTAAAATGAAGCTGTTATCTCCCTAAAAGTCGTAAGAACGTTACAAAATTGTGTACATGTCAAGAGAGTCCAGCTATGACTGGAACGCGAACATCTGCCGTGCTGTCCAAAACCAGACTTCCCCGCAGCAGTGTACAGTCTAAATAAAGACAGGCAAAGAGTTGAGGTAATCTGGGCTCTTCTACTTCTCAGCTGCTAACAGATCACGTACAGATCCACTGGCTGGGAAACTCTCTATTTATTTCACTGTTCAGGCAGTAGAGATAAGTCTTTAAGCTGCAGGAACTGAGATATCACCCAGATTCTTCTCGCACTGAACCACTCCCATGAAAGATCCTGTTTTTCACTCACAGGCATCAGTCCTCCCCAGGCAGCAGGAGGAATAGGTGACTGGATGCATTTTGCCTTGCTATGGGTTACATTTACACCACTTGGATTACTCACTCCTCAGTCTCTCCTATTACTCTCCTCTGGCTTTTAGTTCAGCAGCACTCGGTGACGGTGAGTGTCATCAGACTGATAACGGGAGTCCAGCTGAACTAAGCAAAGTAAAAATAGGACTGACAGGAGAAAGAGAAGTGGCCAGAAATATGACCCTAGGGAAGAAAGACTCTCTTAATTTCTGGAAGTGAACCTAACCAGCTTGCAGGGCTAAGATACCTTTTCCAGGGTATTGTTCTCAAGGCCACTTTTGCTAAAGCATCACGTGCATGTAGATCTGTGAAGAACTCTGTTTTATCTACATAAAGGCATGCTTAGGTCAGGCACAGGTCTCATTCAGTAGATTGCACGTTCAGTGTGCAGTTTGTTCCTCTAGAGCTGTCAGGGTGTCCTGTGAAATCATGGTGAGTTATTTGCCAAGCTAATGAAAATACAGGCACGTTCACTTGCGACAGAGAGAAGTAAAGGAAATTTGTTTTGACCCTCTAAAGGATGCTAATAACTCACTACAGCCTTCTGTGTCAGCCAAAGCTATTAAACACTATCAACTCCTGTTCCATGCCTACAATACACTTCCTGACTTCAGCTATTCTTTGTTTCCTACTATTCAGTTTGGTAAAGCCATTTTTTACATTGCTTGAAGCTTTTGTCTGATTCTACTATGAGAATTACCGCAGCTTCTTTTGCTCTGCATATGTTTATTAAACTTTTATCAGGAAATTAAGGAACCTGCTTTGATTCTAAAAGAGATTTATTTACAAGAAAAGGAAACAGTATGGGGAATTTGTCTTCTTTTTTCAAAGTCTGTTTAAATAAAAACCCCTATTAATTAAAAAAGCTTAGCAGTGTGAAGTTACTGTTTTTTCTAAAAAAACCCCAGCTGACTCAAGAATATAAGCTTTATATACAAAAATAGTTGACCTGTTGACCTTGCAACTTTAGTCCCTATGTATCAAAACCTGGCAGGCTGGAAAGGTGTGTTAAATGCCAACCTCAAATTACCTACTTACCAGTTGTGCTTCTCCTCAAAAGTTTGCTCTTTGAGGTATGTAATATCCATTGCACAGAAAAATTTACTGTGCTGGGTCTATCAGAAAAAAATTATTAAGGCCATCAGCATTTTATGGGGGCTTTGACCTAATCTACATTTCTGTGATTGTAAGTATAATTTTTCAAATCTTCGCGGGCGGTAGCTGTGTGCTGCTACTGTGCTCACAGCGTGCAGTTTGCATAGACAGGCACCACCACTACTCCACTGAGGAGCAACCCAAACAAGGGCTGAGGATGCCTACATTTTTGAGTGCCATCAAAACCTTTTGGAGTCAGTGAAAAGACGCTCAGATCCTTATTGGATCTCTCTTGATTGATCACTAATATCTCCAGTCAAGCAAACCACTCAAATATGCACGCAACCTGAAAAACATGAACTGTCCCACTGATGTCAGTATGCTTACATGCTTTGCCAGACCAGGGCTATAGTCAAGTCTGAATATATATTTATCCAAGAAGGAGTCACAAGTTCGTTTTCTTTACATTTTTAGCACAGAGTATGGGAACTGTCTGTACCCAGTGCTGTTTTTAAACAGGTTTTTCCCTGATACCAAGACTGTATGTAGAATATTGTTTCACCAGATTATATTGTGTCCCTATAAGACTTGAAACAGATGTATAGAAAAAAGCAGATATGATCTTTTTTTCTCCTGCGATAAATGCAATTTGTAAAATTTCCCAATGCATTCAATGTCCTTTAAAGAAACATTCATCAGAAGAAAAACAAGTCACATTTGGGAGGTGATGTTCAGGACAGGTGCAGCACTACTAACTTCGGATAAGGCTGTACTGTATGTTATTAAAAATTAGAAAATGCATGAGTATACGAGATCATTATTAGTTTTTGTACTTCCACATACTATCTGAAACTTAAAAATTGACAGTTACAGTGCTTGGAAAAAAAGGCATCACAGCAGAAGCAAAAAAACCCTAAGCAATAAGCTCACAACCATTCTGTTAAATCAGTGATATCAGCTAAACATCTAAATGTTTCCTTGACCCTTTGAAATATCACGTTTCCACATCTGCTGGTGCTTGTCTTCCTGATCGCTATCACAGTTTATCAGAAAATGATGAAAAAGCGTATTAGGTTGTTTCTACTGAAACAACCAAGGGAAAGAGCATGGGAGGTGTTGGGACTCATAGGGGTAAAGCTGCTCTTCTCCTTTCCCTCACCTCCCAGACACCAGGAAACTTGACTATTTTGAAGGTGTAGGGTGTAGCACATGGTAGCCCTTCATGGCTGCAAGGCTACATGAAAGAGGAACGGGAGGATGCTTGGCTGCCAGCTTTGCAAAGGGGTCCAACGCTCTCCCTGAGGACGCACATCCATGCCTTAGTTGCACGGCGTTACAGGAACTTGAACAGTGTCCTCCTCACTTGTTTCTACTCTAAAAAATCATTCACCCTTTTAGGAGCACTGTGTAATCTCCACCTGGCAAACGTTTGCCTGCAGCTATGTAGAGAAGCTGGTACTTTGTTCCTGAAAACATACGGCTTCATGATGCCTAGATGTTCTACTTCCTCGCTAATCACTGTTTTCAACAGCAAACATTAGCTGCTGTCAGGTGTGCTATAAAGGCAAAATTCATTCTATTCCAGAGTATTTATATGAGTCTCAGGCTATAGCATGGGTGACTACAAAACATGAACATCCAGCAGTGTCCAGAGATGAGGTAAGTTCCACCACAAGACAAGAAATCACCTTAACTCTTGGTATGGTGGCAAGCTTCTAACAAGGGAACCCCAAGAGCCTCTCCACATAGTGGGGCTCCTCAGGCTGCCTCACAGCAAGGTTAGGCTCTGCCTGTCAACCTTGAACTCTGTCTTCAGAGCACACTGCTGTTGTGGGGACTGGCCAGACCAGCGGGCACAACACCCATTCCGTTGTACAAAAACAGAGATGCCGTGAGCACAGATGGCTAGGACCATAGTTTTTGTGTAAAGCTGGCTAAATGCAGAAAAATGACAAACAAATAATTCCAAGGTGAACGAAATCCTAAGCAAGCAAGCAGAACTGTTCCACCCCAGCTACTTCCTCAAACAATCAATGAATTTGCCTTACATTCCCTGTCTCCCTGTGCCTGCTTTCCATAATATGGCAAGAAAAGTGTTCTGCTGGCAGATCTCTTGATGGAAATTGTGACTCTTTCCTGAGTACTATAGAGTATGCCAGAAAACCAAACAATGCTTTAAAAAACAAGGATATTTGCGTTGGAAAATAGAGTTGAAGGACTACACTCTTCTAGCCAGAGAAGAAAACTGGTCCAGTCAGGAGTGACCCCTGCTGCACAAATAACAAATATTCAAATGGATTGTGAACAATTTTAAATATTGTCATGAATTAGAAAAAAGGTCGTGATTGCAGATCACCATTTCATAAACTGAAAATCAGTGCAAATAGCAAAAAATAATTTGCTACTAATTACTGAGAGAACAACCTCCTGCTGCCTGCCCATGCTGAATTACTGATTACATACCAGAAAAGCCCTGGTGATGGGCTTTGTTTTATCAGATGGGCAGGCTCATCAAAATCTGCGGAAATACTCGTGAGAAAAATGCGACTGATGCCAATGGGTCAGCACTGCAGCAACCAGCCATTCTCCAGAGATCTCTTCCTGATGCACTTGCCTGTCCTGTCTCAATATAGTCCAGCAGAAGGGAAGACTAGCAGCCTCAAGGAGACATCTGCGCTCCTCTGAAACACAGCTAAACTTCCTGTGCAGGTGGGGATATCATGTCAGCCAGTTCCTTGGAAAATACGTTGATGTTGTCAGAGTAAGCAGTCAGAAAATAAAGTGGCTGTTTTCCTCCTTGGAAACTGGGCTGCTGGGAGGTTATTGCAGTTTTCCCAAAGAGAAGCTTTCTTCATTTTATTATTTGTTTCATGTTCCACAGTTCCTTGTTTGATACAGCCATTTTAGCAAAGAACTTTGATATGTCTGCGTGTATGTGCATCCACGTATGTCTATCTGTCTGTATGTTTAAAGCGGCAGAGTCATCAACATGAACACCGGGGTGAAGTTTTGACTACACTAGAGATAATGGGAATTCTTTTATTGATTCCAGTAGGGTCTGGAGTTAACCAGAATCCAGAAACATTAATAAAAGTAAAGATATTCATTAAACAGTTTTTATATTATATTTTAATATTATATTTTATAGTATACATATACAAATATATTATATTTATATTATATTATTATATTGCCTTCAGTGCAGGTTTACAGACCTGTTATTAAGGTAATAAACTGCTATTAACTATAACTTTTTAGAATTTGGTCTAGCTTCATGCATCCTAAATTTAGGTACTAATGGGAAATGGAAATATAGTGACCTTGAACTCTTTCTTTAGTGGTACATAGAGAGAGACAGGCACCTTTGGAGGGTGCTTTAGATCTGGAATTCGGGGTTTTTTTCTATCATTTGTAAAGGGAGTCTAAGGAGAGGAGACTCTTAACTAGGTATACTACCCACGAACACACTCCTGTTAACTGCTGCAATACTTTTTAGCAAATCTGTATAACTTGCTCTCACCTTTTCCCTCATTTCTACCTGTATATGCTTATTGCTGACAGTGAGTGTGCAGCAATGCCCAGCTGCCTCTCTGTTCCTTTATAAAAAAATTTGCCTCTGCATTTCTTCTGTTGGAAGGTTGTCTTTCTTATGGAAGATCTTAAGTTACTGATCCTTAAATATGAGGCAACTATTTCTTTAGTATTTCATAAAAATTAAGATATCATTAGTCTACAGTTCTGGTCTTGTCATAAACTCCACTAGAACAGAGATATATGAACTTGGACTTCATAAAATGATAGGAGACTTCACGGCTGAGGTCTACAGGAGATATTAACCTGATCTTGAAGGAGAACTGAATGTGTTTTTATAGTATTTGGTTGAATTCTGAGAAGGGATTTCAAAGCTGACAGAGGAAGTGTTGCAATCCATCTATAAGACTCCCTTAGGCTTTTTTGAAACTCTTGAGTATAAATTCAGCACAGTGGGAGTCTGGACAGGGAATGTGATGCTTTCACCTTCAGCTGTGAGAGTGTCTTCTCACTTCTTATCTACGAAGCTGAATTTATCAGTTCCTGTTTATTTGAAAAGAGAGTACATGGGCCAGATAAATAGAAGACTATGGACAAACCCCATCCTTGTACAGCCCCACTAACATCTATAGCACAGCTCCATGACTATCTATCTTGAATAAAATTGGGTGCAAGCTTTATCAATTAATGTGCTCATTAGAGTGGGGATAGTGGTACTGAAACCATTTGTCCTTTCGAAGGTTAATCTGATGACATAATTTCTGACAAGAATGATATTGCATAAAATTCAAAGTTTGTTTTGAACCTGTCAAAAGGTATTTTCATAAGAAATCTGCCAGAAAAATATAAAGGGACTAACAGAGTTAAACCTGCCTCCCCAATAAATCAAATGAAATTAAATGGCATAACTTCTCTTTCATCTTCAAAATAACAAATCCTTTCTAGTCCAAGATGGTTCTTATTACTGTCGTTTGTCTGGAAAAGAAAAGAGAGATGGTAGTTCTGGATCAAAAATTTCAAAAAATCAATTGCCAACGTAGATGTCATCCCGCTGTCTGTTTATTACAAGGGTATTTGAGAGTTGTGGGAAATACAAACTTATCTTAGTTTAGAACTGTATCTCTCTTCAGTTTTCCAGAGATCACAAGTTTTATGGAATCATCCAAGTTCATTTGTATTTTCTTCTCTCTGTTGCCTAAAATACAACAAAGATCAAATTCTCACTGGGGACCTCATGGGCAGACCACTCTATTATAGACATTTTCCCTCTTCCCTCTGGAGAGTTTTGGATTTCTTTTTGTTTGTTTGTTTTGTTTTGTTTTAGACATCCATACTCTCTGCAGCTGAACATGGTATTTCTATCCATATAGTGGGCTAAAAATTCTAAAATTAATTCAAATTGTTCTTAAAATTTTCTAACGTATAACCTGAATTCTGTTGAATTTATCAGAAATGAAAAGTATTTGTCTCCTCTGAATCTGAGATAGCGTCCAATCAATTCTAACAAAAGGAACATCCATGCTGAATCCGTGGCTCTGTCCCCTGGCCATCAAATGAACATTTTCCTATGGGGTTATGAGTCATGTTCATCGTGCTAAGCAAGAAGGCAGCGCGTAAGGCTTTAATAATACTACGAGCTTAAATGCAAACACATTTTTTTGAGAAAGAAGCCTTTATTAGAACAAATGCTATTATTATCTGTAATCTTATGGACATTCAGAAATTCCATGTCTGGGAACTCCTAATTAATGTGCAAGAAAACTGTTTTTCAAAAGTTTAAGACCTCACTCAGTCCTCGTATAAACTGGCATTCATAATGACTCGAGATTTTAATCTCTCACTCCTAGACTAGCCTTGGAAGAAATATTTGAAACAGAATTGTATCATGTGGATAGCCAAAGTCAAACATTTGAATATTCTTGCATTTTAAATCTAAACCCCACAGCTGGATGTTAATATGACAGAAAGTTTCAGAATAATTTCATTTAAATGCAGATGTGTAAAAGTAAGGCGCCGTGTCTAAGCTACGCGTATCGGCAGTGGAGAGAAATATGCACTCTGAGAGCATCGCTCGTCCCGTCCTATGGTTAGGCCCAAACTCTGTGATGTGAATCTGCCCCCAGAGGCATCTAACTTCCATCCCTGCCAATACCATGAGCCCAGATGACAAGCTTGGATTAGAACATACACACACATTTATATTTATATATTTATACTGATGTATTTAAATGTAAACATCTATTTTCATGGGACTTTTAACAATATCTGAAAACAAAGAAAGGGGATCTGCATTAAATTTAATTTAATTCCTTGTTTCAGAAAAAGCACCTGACTGAGCTCTGCTTTTCTCTCGTTTTACCATGTTGAAGAGCAGAACTCTGTTCCTCCCAGGTTGACGCCTGCTGTCACATCAGAGTGATAGCCCTCAATGCCTTAGCCCTCCCATCCAAAAAGAGCAGGGAACGATGCCTGCTTTCCTTCCAGGAGGTTCTCAGGTGTGGAGATGGGAGGTGCTCTGCCTAGTCATCTCTCTGTGCATCTTACACCGTGCTCAGCGCAAGAGGGAGGGACCGTAATTGTGAAGGATTAAATAAAATGGCAAACTGCTTTTTAAAAAAACCTCTCTTTTTATTAGAAAGCGGCAGAAATTGTAAATGTCTTTAAAATGGTTGATTAATACTTTCCTGCCTAATGCCTACATAAGGGTGTTACGGTATTTGTCGACATCTGACTAAAAATTCCAGACTTTTCCTTGCAGTGAGCTGAATTGCCCTTAACTGCATTAGCTTTAAGTGGAAGGCACGAATACGTAACTGTTTAAAACTTGGTACAAAAGCTCTGCATCCTTACATCTGTAGCTGAGTACTGGAATTTTTTTCCAGAGAGAAAAGGACTCTTACACAACAAATGGCAGATAGACACCGCTTGTTTAAAACAAAATAATAATTATGTTCTGGATGGTAGACTGGGCACAGGCCTTTCCTCCTGGCTCACCACCGTAGGAAAAAACTGTAATCTGGTTGCAGATGTGACTGCACGTTTGGTCCTGACTAGTCCCAAAGCAGCAGACTTTGCAGGGTTGACTGCAAGGTCCATCCCCATCCTGAGCAAGGAGCAAGGAAGTACTGAGAAGTCCAAGCTGCAGGAACACTGTTTCCCTCCTCTGCTTCTCCCAAATTCAGTAAACTTTGTGCAGACTTGACCACAGACACTTTGAGAAACTTTGAACTCCACAGAGTTGGAAGGCTGTAATTTAGCCATACTCTGGAAAACACAAATATTGTGTTGGGAAACAGGAAGAGCAAAGGCTGAACTTCGGGCACCTTCACGTGAATCCTGCATCATCAGGGAATGAATGAGAGAAAAAAAATGATCAGCTTTCCCTCTTGTTTGTTGCGTCTCATCACACATAAATGAAAACTGTGGGACGCAAGTCCAAGAGTAGAATTGTCCAGTAAAGGACATATGAAATAGATACAACTGTGAAGCAAAATAGCTGTATAATTACCAGACTGACTCCCGGAGAGCTCCCAGGTGCACAGAGGCTGCTTCTCCCTCGCTACATTCCCTCCTTGCCTCCTGCATGACTAGCCAACTTCACAAGCCAATGCCTCAAGACATGGGACCACCATTGCACGTTCTCCCCCTGCCGAGGTGATGCACGAGGGCAGTCGTATGAGGAAGAAACTCCTTCCTTTCCGCTCCCTGCTGAAAGAATTGGAGCAGGAAGGAAATTCTGGTGATTTTACTAGATCATGCTTCCTGCAGCACAGAGCTGCCAACTCCGTTGCCTGCGGACCTCAGGTTCGGTAAGGCCTCATTTCCATCCCTCTCTGAACAGAAATCCAGTCATTCACCCCACTTTTCTGGAAACTTCACGGCACTTAGCTTCCGCTTGGTAGCTAACATGAAGATAAATTGTAAGCAAAGTCGAGGTCACCAATAACTTTGGTATAAAGCTGCTCCATGCGTCTATTTTTTATAAAAGGATCTGGACCAGGTCTCTCCCTCCTGCCCGGATCCCTACCCTATTGCTGCCTGTACCATGTATCTGCTGCAGAGGAAGCTGTGCAGATGCTTTGTGTTGCACATCAAGGGAACATGTCTCCTGCTTCTCACAAGCAAGGGTTATTTTTAAAATGTGCTATGGGAAGTATTTGAATGCAGACAACACTGAGGCCTTTTAGAGAGCTGCTTACAGAGCAGATTCCTCGTTCTCTGTCTAATCATTTCTATTTCATGGCTGACTGATTTGTCCCCAGTTTCCATGCTATTGTGCCTCATAGTCAAGTGGCAAGAAATGCATTTAAATGCTGGGTAAAAAGCAAAGGTTCTGAATCTAGAAAAATGCAACTGCTCTAAACAAAATTGAGCTAAGCCTGAATCATACTTCTGGCTTACAATACCACTGAACATTTCTTTTTCTCTTTCAGTACCTGACTGAGACCGGGGACTCCTTCTGTTATACAAGCGTATTTTTTACACTCTGCCTGGATGATTTACAACTGAAGTAAAGGCAGATATATGACAGAAGGGGACCACAGACTGATAGCTAAGGCAGTGACTGAATCTGTGTATCTTCACCCTGATCCTAGCCTGTCCCTTAGGTATTGGGTCTGAACTTTATGGCTACTTCTAAGAAGCTGAACCTGAAAGCAGTGTCCAAATAAACTCAAATTGTGGCAAAATTCCTCTCTCTACTTTTCAGGTTGGACCTATCCATGAAATACTTATAAAAATCAAAGCAAATCTTATTTATCCTTGTAACAAGACAGAAAAATGTTGCTTTATGATGCCCACATTTTTTACAAATGTGCTGGTTTTATGATGCAAAATGAATCCTGTCTGGTTAACATCAAATTCATTTTGATACATTCCTGTGTCTTGATGTGACTACGTGCACTACCAGGAGCTCACTTGCTGACACAGAGGCAGTTACCAGTATTCTGGCTGTTGGTTTTCAATGAATGTGTTGGTCCACAATTATTTCGAAAGGACAAACTGAAAAGCTTGTTTTTTCCATTCCTATAATTCTTACTTTTCAACTTTCTTTTGGATGATTGGACCTAACAAACTTTCTTAATCATTGCCCCTGTGGGAGGCAGAGAAGGCAGGATGGGCTTTGTACGTTTCAGTTTCTTTTAAGTCCATTAGGAGTTTTTTCCATCAGCGGTCTCCCTTTTTTCCCAGCAGGATCTTTCTTTCCCTAGCTAAGTTTGTGGACACCCAGATTCCGACTTGCTTGGGGGCTATGACTCATCCTCAGAAGGTTTGGTTGCTTTGGGGACTTCTTCTGTTGATGTACGCAATAAGCCATGATGCAGTCTCATTCTTCAGCTCTTGCTCCTGTCTACTCAGCTGTTCCTCCGTGGGTAGAAGAAAAAAGAAATGCTCTCTCCTTTTTAACATCAACCATTTTAGTGGAAGTTTTGTGACGTTAGGTATACAGATGATTTTTTTCTAAACACATAAAACCTTTATGCCTTTTCTTTCTAGATCGCAAAGCTGACAGTGGCTCCTTAAAGACATAGCCTGCTCCGAGGGATAATTCTTAGAGTTGATTCAGCATGATGGCTGGTCATATTTATCACCTTCAAATTGCATTGAAGTTAGTGGAATTTGAGGTTACTTGGGACCTTACTATATTGTCTGCACATAGCATGAATCATTTTACTGACATACACTCAGGAACTGGAGTCCAACCTTTTCATTCTCTGGAAACAATGCGGTATTTCTCTTTTTCAATAACGGGTCTTCCTGACCAACAAACATGGTGAACTGCACACACTCAGACTCTGCTGGATACTAAATAAGCCAGTTAGTGGCTTAGTCACCCACTACAGCTGGGCAACTCCTGTTTTTCCTAGGTTCTGACAAGCCCAGATGACAGCATCCTCAATTTTCACATGCACAATATGAAATTCGTCTGCTAAGAGAAAAATAACCTCTATGATGTTTCTGACCCAAGTGACTTCAAGCAAAAATCTCCATTGACCCTGATTTGTCAAAACAGTCAAACTCTGATTTAAAAACCCAAACAAAAAATCTAGACAAGGACACAGTTCGATTTTGCTTATCTTATTTCCTTTTATCATTTCTTGAGGGAAGGAAAAACACCAAGGAAAACAAAACAAATCAAGGAAACAAATCCAAACGACCACCAGGACCTCTGATTTTGCACCCAGTTGGCTATGGGAGGGTGATCTGTCCCGCAGGCAGTGCCCAGCAGCGCAGCTAGCTCAGACTGCACTGGTTTGGTGCCACCTCCCTGCCCTGCCTCGATACGTGCCCGAGGGAAGGAAAATCCCTCTGCCGGTGTTACATGAGGTCACGCAACTTTTTTCCCCCGCTCCCCCGGTCC
>NW_008796110.1:7045110-7060889 GCF_000699145.1 Aptenodytes forsteri
AAGGGGGGGCAAGGAAGCAATGAGGAGATGGAAAACATTAGTTGTGTTTCGCGTCCAGAGCGAGCGAGGCGTTTGTAGGGCTCCCTCCCCCCCGGCATTGACAATAGTTTACACGTAGTCATCGCTGCCCCAGGAACGATTGTGGAAACTTGGACATCCTTGGGATGAAGAAAAAGAGATTTTCTCAACTGGTTCATTTCCAAACTATGCAAATATTTAAGAGTCCTGCACTTTAACTGTGCTATATTTTTCCCGGGAGGAGACTGACCCATGCAAGTCTGCCATGCATATTAACCACTGGGATTTACTTTTAAAGAGGCATGGTGGGACACTGACGTCTTGCCATGCTCCGTTCTCAAGGTCCTTTGTAAGCTCAAGGGCATATGTTCGTGTAAAAGCTATAAGGATTCATCACTGTATTCAAGATGGTACAGGTTAGGGTTGCAGTGGCACTATACATCTATGTTTATGAACATATACATAACAACTATACATAGATGTATAGTGTTATTGCAATCCTAACCTGAACCATCTTGCATGAGCTATATTTTGCCCTTTTTTTTTTTGGTGTTCGCAGCCATCAGTTTTCTGTTAGGAAATCAGACTACGGTGAAAGATTTGTAACAATAACAGAAAAATAGTGACCTTAGTGTCATGCCATTTAGCACAGAATTGCAGCAACAGAAGTAGAAAATTCTTAACTGCGATATATTTGGCTTTGGCAATTCAACTGAGAAATGACCTCGAAAAAGCCGCTGGCTAAGATGGATGTAGACTCCACAGATGTAAATAACCACACCTGTTGAAAATGTGGTCCACATGGACACGTATTACTGATACGGTCATCAGTTAGCAGTGAACTTTCTGTAAGAGTTTATATTGCTCATAAACTTTAGAACAAATGTTTTGGATGGATGTTTTCCAACTTTCCAAGTTAGTTGTAATTTTCAAAAGTAACATTTTTATTGATGCAATAATTCACTTAGGCCATCATTAAAATATCTTCACCTGTCCAAGCATTTCAGTGTGTGCATAGGGTCACACGGGTGGATTGAAGGACATAGTCTCTGCAATTTTTCAACCCATCAGAAAAAAACCTCACAAGACAGTTCTTTGTTTTCATACTTAGGAAAGCTTTTCAATTAGTCAGTGTCCTGCACATAAATCAGGAGATTTTGACCCATCATTCAGTATTACTGGATATCTCAGGGATGACTAAAAAAAAGAGACATATTTGTTAATTTGAAATGCTGAATTCATCCTGGAGTGGTTTCTGCAGAACCACAGCCCCCCTTAAAAGAAATTCCTGAATCACTCAACTCTACTGCAGCTAGAAGAATACTGGAAGCTGGCAGAATTTATAAACTTTATGAGATGAATCCCAGAATAGGCTGCTTATATAGCTGAAATGAACCATCACATCTGATGAACCTTAGAAGTGCTCACTTGAGCTTAAATACCAAGAAGAGAGCCTACAGAGAAAATGGCATGGGTAGTACCAAGTTGTAAGAGTGAGGAAGTTACATCTGCAGAGATGGATAGGGGTAGAACCATGGCCCACTGCCTCTAGCACTGCTGTCTCAGAAATGCCCACAAACTTCACACCCGGATACCTGGCGTGGCTGAGTGCAGGAGTTCTGCAAGGAGCTCCCATCCCATAGAGAGGAACAGTATAGCTCCGCTGGAAAAGCCCTGGTAAAGGCTTGCAGGAATCTTCTGAAAGTGCAAAGGTTATGGTCCCCTCTCATTTACTATGAATGGATTATCCAGAGGTGGCCTAAAATTGCCAGGGGCTGTAGACACCCAAGCTGGCCTTGCAAATGCCACCCAAACTGTCTTCTCATTGAGCTTTGCTGTGTCTTTAGTAGCCCAAGTCAGCTGTTGTCCAGGAATATATGGTACTTTGGCTGGCCACCTCACTGCCGCCTTCTTGATCATACCAGCCATAGGCATTTCACGCATAATTTTAAAAAGACTTTTGTGCTCCGAAGTCTTGCTTTAACTGAATTTTCAAACCTCAGGATTACCTTAATTGAGAACTTGCTCTAAACATGGAGCAAAGTGTGTGCAAGGTATGAGCTGTTCTTCCTGTTTTGAGAAGAGGAAAGGTTTTGGTATGGGTAGGAAACATTTCTTCCAGAAGCCAGTGCAAAAAAAAAAAATGGATTGGACAAAATTCCTCAAGAAAGTGTCAGAAAATGAGTCATGAAACTGAACTGAATGTGCATGACTGCTCACTGAGTGTCTTTGTCCGGTACCAAACACTCCCTCTCCCTCAACTCCCCCCCGTCCCATTTTTTTTTAAACTTGTGTAATTATTCCAGTTATGGTATTAGCAATACTCCTGATATATTGCAACATCAGCAAGATCAGAATCAGTCCTGGGAAACTGTATTCTTTATGTATAGTTTCAACAGCAGCGAGGATTTCAGATAACAGGGGCTGTCAGCAAGCAGCCTGCCTTATGCAGAGCGCTTAAAAACCTGAGGCTTAGGAGAGGAAGATCATTGCTTTTTTTAGTGTCTTCTGTTCAACTGCTTAAGCGCATCCTTTTATGCGCATTTTTGGATGTTTTGCTGGATGAAAGCCTGAGCTGCCAGAACTGTTGGTAGTGAGCTTTTATCAGCCATGCTACTGTCCTCACCCTGCTGCGTGGTGACAAGCATTGGGACGGGTTTAACATGCAGGCCAATGTTTTGCTCATTCCATGATTTACAGACTTGTAGTCCTGGAGGATTCATGGTGGTCATCCTGTCCGCAGTCTCTGGAGAATTTCCGTATTTTAAGTTATAAGTCACTGGATCAGAACTTTTCCACTGAGATGGGTGCCCCTTGCCACCAATATATAGGACCGCACTTTCATGTGTGTGTTTGTTATTTGGCCTGTTCCTTGCATCAAAGGAGTAGTTATACCAGGAGAGATGGTGAGATCCCCTCACATTCCTTCTTTCTCACAACCTCTAGCTAGGAGTGATTTCCTTTTATATGGAAGTGCTGCTGCCATAACCCATTTCACAATAGCCTGAGGGCCAGAAGAATTAATCCAACACTTGAGAGACCCAAAACCAATTTTTGCCTGTCTGAGGTGTGCTAATGCATTTGGACTCACTCCTGGGAAAGCGTATTTTGGGAAATGCCCTATTCTGCTGATGTGCAGTAAGTGTATTTTGAGGGGTCCAAGGCAATCTCTTCCCTTCTTTTGCGATTCTGACTGGGCTTAGATGTGAGTAAGATGCCAAGTTGCTCAAACAAGGGCAGCTCTGGGCATGACCAAAGTAAAACGGTAGGTACTGAGGGGAGGTTGCACAAAAGGGAGGTGCCTTCTGAGTTTAGACATGTTCCTGGTTGGGTGGCAGCTGGGCAGGGATTACAATTTTGGATTTAAATGCCTGACTCTCATCTCAGTCCTGCGGTAGGTGTGTACATCTTTTATTACAGCTAGTCCCTGTAGGTCTCGATCAAGATAGCTTGTAACCATCTTGGCTGGAGAGGCAAACAGATTGAAAGCTTTAATTCTGCCAGACCTTGTGCAAATCAAATCACTCTTTTCTCAACCCTTTTCAGTATCAAATTCCTTGACAAATACCAAGCTGGACCACGAACGCTGATCAATGTCAACACTGTTCTGTACCATTCTGCCAGTTCTAGCATATTATTAACTGTTCAGGTGTCCTATAGAAATATCAGACTGCGAGAACTAGTGTCATTAATGGGACTCCTTGGGGCTTATGTAGGATGGGACTTTTTGTCACCGAGCTTCGCTGTTTTTCATGGCCAATCCTAGCTTATAGTTGCAGCATTGTGATAACTGTGATAGTGTAAAGTAAAAAGCAAGGTGAGGTAGGCACATGGGGTGAAAAAGCACCTCTTATTAAACTGAGGCAGCTGGAAAAATACAAAAGCTTTCCTCAAAGTTTGAAATAAAAGTGTGAATCTCTACATTTTATTCCATTTAGGTGTCTAAAGTAGGATCTGACTCAGTGCCTTGTGAAGGGGTCCTTCTTTCTCCTGCTTGCGCTTGGAGGGGGAAGCCAGACAACAGACAAAACTGAACACCTAACACAGGTGACACTCACCCCTGGCCTTGAGTTGTGAGAGAAGCATGTAGAGAAGAACCTGCCCCACTACTTACATGAAGCTCTAGTTGTTTTCATAGGCCTGCCCAATTTCTGCAGCAAATACAACTTTTTATGTAGCAGAGGAAAGGAGCCAAGCCAAACATTTTGCATTAATCAGTGCAGAGAGTCTTCTCCGGAGGATGGTTCAGAGCAGGAACCTATCTCCTCTGAATTGCCTCTACAGAGGACATTTTCTTTTTGTTGCAATAAACTGAGGAAGATTAGTGTCACCAGGCTAAAATTAGCCTTTATTAATTCTCCCCTCAGTTGTAAATCCTGCATGAAGAAAGCACCTCAGTTTTTAATGCATAACTGCTGGTTCAGTATACTCACTGGAGGTCTTCAGCTCTCATTTTCATGAGCACAGTGTACTACCAGACAACACTGGTAGCTTGTCTGGTGTTTGACCTTGTTCCATTTGCATCTTCTTTTTTTAAAAAAAAAAACCCACATGTATTTTTCCATGTATTTTTAAAATAGAGTTAATACAGATTAACAGCAATAGTTTTATCTCTGCAGGTGGGGGAACGATCACACCCTGTAAAAATAATGGACTTACCATTCTTTGGCTTCCACTAAATACGAGTGTGTGGTCTGAGGTCCCAGAGGTGCAGGGATGTTCTGAACTTTTCAGTCAGTGTTTGCCTAAGTGAGCTTTTTGGATAGGTGGGAAAAGGCTCCTCATTTACTAATATGTCAAAGTTTCTGTTAAGAATTTATTCCAATTTATATGGTTTACAAGCAGGGTGGGGAAAGATAAGATACAAATATAAAAGTTCTAGAGTCAGATTAGAAGGATTTGATGAAATAGCTCTCATAAGGAAGCAGGTTAAATTTCTTTGTGAATTAAAAGAAAAAAGTCCATAAACACAAATCCGGGGTTAGTTCTGTACGTTAGTTGTGATCTTCATGAAAAATAAGATGCTGAAATATTTTGCATGACAGAACTGAACCTCCAGCTCATGACTATAAATCTAAGGTCTGCGGTAACAAGAGGCAGGCTGGAATTGGAACATCTCACACTTTTTATTTGTTTATCCTCATAACTCTACCATGATGATGGAAAGTCTACTCTTGTTAAGAGCAATAACATTTTCCCCATTCCATAGAGGGGAAGAAGATGCATCAAAGTAGATGACCTGAATCAGGTGTAAATTTTCCTACATTTGTTGCAGACAATGGTACTAAGCTTCTGGACTCCTTTCTTGCCTAAATTCTCATTTGTAAGTTGCTGTTAAGGGATCAGCTGGGATGGTTTGTCCACATTTCAAATGACTTGGAGACGAATGTAAGGAACCTACCCCTACATTGAAGATCACAGTTCAGTGCCAGTGCCCGTTCAGTCCCTATTGTCCAACAGTGCTGTCAGCTATTGACGGTATCAGCTGTGGCAGAGCTTCAGGATATCTGTCAGAACTATCAAATTCATAAAATCCAGAGAATACTTGCCAGCCAGAGTTGCCTGGGGCAGATTCACACCTAAGTATTGAAGAGTCTGTATATATTCACGCTTTCTTCCACTACTTTCATGGATGAAGTAAGCGTATTTGCCAAGCATCTAATATTTTAGCCTAAGCCTAACAGTCCATTTGGCATTTTCTTATAGTAAAAGCACATCTGTTCCAGAGAAAGATACTGCTGTAAAATATGTAAGAAACTAACAGCTTTAATTACTTAATTACAAGCTCACTTGAGTCTTGTAACAGCTAGAGAAATGGTGAAAAGAACTAATTAATGACAAGCCTAAATCAAAATAAGAACAAACCAAACCATTCTACTTGATTGCCTGTGGTAGCTAGAGTCAGATGACTTCATTAAGCTATTTAAGAATGCATATATCCAGGAGTGCATGACCTAAACCAATACCTTTTTCTCTAGGGAATGGCCTCATTCTCAAAGTTTGGATCCAGACCTGAGTTCCCTCAAAGCTTAGGCTTTTATAGGCCTCCTTTTAGACACAAGGACTAGTAGCGGTTGATTTATTTTCTTTTTTTTTAAAAATGAATTCATCAAGGGGATATTTTTCCGTGGAAAATATCTTTGTAAAAATCCTTGGATGTTGTAAAAGAAAATAACTCTCAAAAGAATGCAAGCCTGGCCTGACCAATTTTTATTTTCAAAAGAGATATTTCAATTTTTAACATAAGAAAGGTATCTTGAAGAGGACAACTGAACAGCGAGCTAACTTCTTGCAGAAGAAAAAAACTCCGGAGAAGTTTCCATGGGCACTAATCATTAAGCTCCAGTTTTGAAAAGCCATATGAGTCCCTCTCTAAATGGCACAAATGGTAAAAATATTTTTAACATACAAAGATGTTCTCAATGTACAAAGAATATACTGTGTCAGCTAGCTTCTGTAGGCCAATGAGCAAGAAAAGGAAAATTCAGCAGCTCATCTGTAAATAAAGCATGCGCCCGTAAAAAGAATTAAGCATTTTTTTGAATGTAGCCAAAAATTCCACACCGAGAGACCTGCTTCAGAGAAAGCAATCATTCTGTAGGGCCTTAATTACACACAGAGATACACCGTTCTCTACTATAAATAAGTTAAATGCAGTTGATAATAGTGGAACTCTATTGATGCTCATCCATTTCTTTTCCCTCTCCCACATTTTGGGAGAACTGCATAGTATTCTATGCTGTTCGGCATTTTAAGAACTTTTTAAAAAGTTGAAAAACCTGAAAAAATGAAGTTGAAAACAGGAAAAAGCTGACGTTTTATTATTTTATTATATATCTCGTTTGATAAGAAATCTGTGATATCATTTTAGAAAGTAACATTCCAAATCATACAAACATTTTACAACTGCAACTCGTCATCTGTATTTAAAGAAAACAGCAGCATAAACCCATCAGAAGGCTAATGTAATTTTAATGTACCTCTGCATACGTTCTGTTATTCTGGTTTACAAGGCCGTATTAAGTGCAGAAGGAAAAAAGGGCTTTTTTATGGGTTAGGCTTTAATGTAGCAGATAAGCAACATGGAGAGTCAAGTCAATAAGTGAGGAGAATTAGACAAGGATACCAATTACACACACTTGCCTTCTATAAGAGCTTGCTACCTAGTTAAAGTGCCAGCATAGTGTCTATTGTTTTAAATATCACAGTGTTCACACAGATAATACACAGAAATAGGCAGGGTTGCATTTACTACACCCCATTTTTAATAAAAAACATTTTTCATAAACAGATATTTCCAGCTCTTGCATAGTATTGTATGAAAACACTTACAATCTTTGCTTTTACACGCAACCACATATAATGAATATACTAGAATTGCACGGCAACACTGAAAAACCTACATAATTTAGAAACTGAAATTTTAGTTATCTGAAGTCATTTTTTGCAGTGTCTCGCTCTTGCTGCCTAGTAAGTTGGTTAGAATTCAAATACTACAGAAATAATGCTTCAGAGAAAACCGATCAAGTGCCATTTACAAAGGTACAAAATATACAGCAAAGTTAACCTCTCGTTAAATAAAATATACAGATTAGCTGATGTTCCAAATCATTAGCTAACACCTTATTTTAAGGAATAAACTTGCAGAGAGCTTTTCCTCCCCAATATAGGAGAATTACACATCAGTTCCTTTCTCTGTATGCTTATGCAATGAGTCACGTTCATTTTAACTGCTGATAATAAAGGACTGCGTTGATCATTCTGCGGTGAGGGCCAAAAATGATCCCTGGTGGACTTGCAGTAAAGTCAATGGGAAACCCTAGAGATCAGTTTCCCCTAAGGTATCACAGCCTATCTAAATATTTATAGTAATAATGCCAATCATTATCACTGTGGTGGCTGTTAAACCTCCATGAGAATTCTCCTGTAACCTAGCAATCGACGTACCATTAAAATAAAGTGTTGCCAACATACTCCGCATTCGCTCTGTTGTTAAAACAGTGAGCTATGGAAACTACCTACTTATTCTTAAACTGATCTCCCTGATAATAAATGAGTTTTAGAAAAAATAGCATGTTCCCACTTAAACCAGCCATTGTAATTTAACAGTTTGGAATGAGTGGTAATTGCTTATATATTAGGTTAGCAAAGAGGTATAACACCAGCTGCAATTACAGCAGTGTCTGATGTTTACTCTTGGTCCAGGCGTATATTAACCATGGCAAAGCATCGGCCTATGCTCTGGAAGAATGGTACGACGAAAACATCTGTCAGGCTCTTCCATATAGTTTGCACTGAAGGCAAGACCATGAGGCAGGTTTTCACGAAAGGCACCACAATCCTGTAAAAGGGAAAATGGAAGATTTGAAGATTGCTGCTGCCATAGCATGGGGAAATCAGGATAACCAAACACAAGTGTGAGATCTTACGGAAGAGGAAGTGATTTCATAACTCTAAATCTCTAAACAAGTTGATTTTACACTCTCGCACTCATTCTCCGTCAATTTTGTTTGCTCACACCCTCACACCTGCACACGCAGAAGCACCATGACGCATGTGGTCCTCTGGCCAGGATCACTTGTGTGCAACATGGCACAGGAGATGCCAGCTTTCTTTTCATCATGTCTCTGCTTCCTAATCGGCAACGCTGAGCTGATTTTTGGACATGCCTTTTACAGGGGTGAACTTTTGCTGTTCTCTCGCTGCTGCTGGAAGGGCTGGTGTACGTGATATGCTGCAACCCTGCTGCCACCCCGCTGTGGCTGAAGAGCGGGGTCATCCCCTAACGACTCATTTGCGCTACGGTCATATCTGAATGTGGGTCTTCAGGGCTTGACAGAAACACCACGTTCCCCAGTTTGAGTGACTGGGAACAGCGCTCTTTACAACCTGTTCTGGCTCTGCTGTCTCTTCTGGCGTTTCTTTTGTCCGTCTGTCCCTCTCAGACACACAAATCCACAGGCGCACCTGCACACCGCCGTTCGTGTCTCATTCCTACCAATCTAACATCGCTGCTGCTACAGGTTGCTACAGTGAAACAGAAACAGTAAAGCAATACCCAGTTACATCGGATTACAGAGACATGCCCAACCGCAGAAAAAGGGGATCTTCCTGATACTCCAACGCTTTTCATTTGTGGGTGGGAAACTAAGGTAGAATGAGGTCAAAACTCCTGGGCAGGGGAAAGATCTTCTTATTCACTCGAGGTGCGTACTACTCCAAAGCAATGTCATTAGTGGTGGCTTACGCCAAGCATGCTAACAACGGAGGCGAGCCAGAAATGCACGTATGGGTGGCTCACGAGGGCCAGTGGATACATGATAACTGACCACACTGTTTTAAGTTATTCTCCTGTTTTAAACATTTACTGGCCAAAACCCCTGGTCGTTTCACTAAGCTGGATGTTTTTATTTGGGTGCAGACAAATTAAATAAATAATTTATGTAATACTGAAGTGGAACTAGAGCAAGGTTTTAAAAAAATCTCTGTGCCATATATAACACATTTCTTTCCTAAATTAGGTAGAAGCAGCTATGGATTCTCTTGATAAAGATGATAAACTCTGTTCTAGTTTGCTGCTGCATTCAAAACTTAAGATCCTAGTCTTACATCCATGTAATTCCATTGCAGAACTCTCATTGACTTTGGTTGGAATGTCAGGAAATATTTAATTTCCTATTTCATCATAGGTCTGAAAAATATGTAAGTATTGTGTATTTCCAATGAGTACTGCTCAGAATAACAAAGTAGAAGAAAACATTATACATTTAAAAAAAGTTGAAGCTTAGAAATGTAAAGAGTCAAAATGAATTCTTTTCAGTGTTTGTCTAACTGGATTCTCAGCTTTTATCATATCATGCAAGCCATATAGTAGTATGTCTATATGGCACTCTAAGCTAACACAGATGGATTTAGACAAGAATAGTTTTTCTAAAACCTTCTCTTCTTTTGTCTCTGTGGGAACAGCTAGTAATATACGCACCATATAGAGCTGTGAGTGTTACTGGAATAATGTGTCTCTAGTTTTAAATTGAACTCAGTAAACTATGCGTTTTATAACCACCTATAGTATCACTGCATATAGAATAGATGATTTCTAAAGAATAAAATTAGGGCTTCACATGTTAGAATACAGTTGATAAACATCAGTAACATAAAGGGAAAAAAAATGATATTTCTCCAAGCAACACAGGGAAAACACCAGAAATGGCTACTCACCTCTTTTTCATTTCAGTTAGTTTATAAAGGCTATGTCACTGCTCCTTTGCTGCCATCTAAAATTAATTTGGCCTGCTTTTTTTTTTTTAAAAATAACTAAATTTCAGAGAAGCAGAAAAGCCTACATTTCTATTGGACCCTCTGTCGATAGGATCACACTATGCAAAAGTTTCACGGAAAGATGTAGTGAATCACCAGGACGTCATTAGGGAAGGCTGGAAGAGCGGTGATCATACTACCTGCAACTGCTGTAGAGGTCATTCACGCAGTACCAGAACTCAACCTCTTTTGATAATGTTAAATATAATAAATAAAAAAATGTTTTGGCAGTGTTTTATAATCTTTTAATATTTGCTATCCAAATTTATGGTAAATACATGTGAAAAACAACGTAAGGTATCTCCATAGGAGGATATGTGAAACATGCTGGCAACCAAAGCTAATTAATGTAAGTGACTTTCAATTTTAAAATAAAAGTCAGTCTACTTAGGCAACAATTACTCAAACACCTTTCCTCAGAGAAGAAAATCCTTTACACCCAAGAAAGCACTAAAAATTATTTTCTAACTTTTAAAATATGTGTGTCTATATATGTGTCTACATGTATATAATAAGTACGCATCCTGTTCTGTATAGGATATGTTATCCTACCGTGTGGCATTTCCAGATCATCAGAGGGTGTGATGTGCCTTGTGTAGCGTGACCAGGCACACTTAAATAAATAACCAAGTGCCATTAGAAGCTATGTATTTGTTTTTGTGACCTGTCAAATAAACATTAACATATACATCCTTTACTCACAATGCTGTGGGTTTACCCCAGTCTGCACTTCTATTCACAGAGACGGTAACTGCTTGCTTGAGTAATGTCTACAGTGGAAGTAAAGTCAGCATATCAACATTTACTGCATTAATACTTACTAGTATTACTACTTGGTACAGCACCGGCAAGAAAATCACAGCTATGCTGAATTTGGTATCTAAGCTGAAGCATAGTCAAGGTATTTCAACTACCTATACGACCTCTCATTGAATCTTGCTATGCATATATCATAAAAAACCCATCTTTTCCCTAAGTAGAAGGAATCACCTCATTTGGGAACTGCTGAACTGAAAAGAGGAAATTACCCTGTTTGTTCCATCCTATCCTATATTCTCTTCTGTCTGTTCAAGGCACGACATCTACAAAGTTATACCCATCAACGTTTCTCACTTTTGCTCACATTACTTTTTTTCTGCTAATCCCTGAGGGAACATTGTCAAGAACCAAATGTCTGTTGGAAATGGCAGAGTACAATTTAATTCTCACTCATAAGGGCATTTTTAGTTTCTCAGGAAGCAGCTCAACTTTTCACAGACTTGAGCAATGTGTTTGGAGGAATGACTCGTTGTTAATTCAGATTCCTGCTTCAAAGTGAAGAATCACATCTTCTCCCGTGAAGTTATTCAAAATGGAACCTCAGACATGTCTTAATGCTATTTGTCAAATACTATACCACTCAGTGGCTAAATTACCTAATTCCAAGTTTGCACATGCACTACATCATGACTTTGAATTGAAAGTCTTGTGTGGCTCTACAAGACAAGCAAGCATTGTGAATGGATGGCTAAATATTAGCTAGCAGTTGCAGAGCTTCATGTAGAGTCCCATTAACCCTTGGGATATTTATGAGTGAGCCAAGGGATAATCACCCAAGTATTCCAGGACCAATACATAGTATATGAAGTACATTAACATCAAACGTTATATATCCCGGGACCTGGATAGACTGGAAAAGATAAAACCAAAAAGGAAGCAAGACAACATCCACCTACTTCCTCTTCAGAAGCCAAGGGATATATACTGGACATGAATGAAGAGGTATCGAGGCAACACCAGATCATAAGGTGGGTCTCCATGGCATAGCTATACTGTAATTTCTTTTCATTTCAGACAGGCAGTCGGGAGATGGTTTGGGGGTTGAGTATGATAGCAATAAGTTGTGTAAATGGAGTTGTGGAGAAAGAGGTAAGAGATGATGCATGTCTAAATCTACTTCTCTGCATATAAGTCCCTGGCTACATCTTAGCGCTGTGAATGGAAGTTCAAGCCAAGAGGAGCTCTGAGTACCTACTGCTCTGGCTGATGACAAGAGCATAAAGCTGGCTGAGTCTTGTACTTTAGAGCCACTCTCAGACCCAAGACCCAAGTTATGGATCCTCAAATGAAGCACTGATTCTCAGCATAAATATACCACGTACCAGAACTCTATTCAGACAAAACTACAACAAAGCCTATATGAGATTCAAGTGTTAATTTCCAAGAGGTGGCATACATGTGGCTTGGAACAAGAATCAGTCCCTGATCTACAACAAAGATCATGATTTTGCATGTGCTGCCTGGAAAACCAGCAGTGTTCTGCTCATGTTCAAAAATCAATAACCTTGACAGCCTCAGTCTAAGGACATGTTTGAAAGCTTGCTCAGATATTCACAGAAAGATGTTCACACTCAGTCTTGACAACTTCTGCAATCTGTGGTGAGAATGACAGCCATCAGTAAAGGAGAAGAAATGTGAAGAAGTAGCCTTCCTTGAACTAGCTTGTGTGTAGGTCACCAACCTGCTAGCTGGCACAGTTTCAGCCCATCAGTATCTTTTACCAGGTAATGTAAGACTGGACTCTAGCTCAAGCAGCTAGTTTGAGAACAGAACCAGAATACGTTCCTTCTTTACAGGCAAAAATGAAAATTAAAGTGTATTATTACATAATTCTTACTCAGCTTTCTTTTTGCTTTCCATGAAGTCTCACATGTTTGCTTCCTCCTTTAGCAATCTTTTTGCTGGTGAAAGACAACACCTACTATCAGGTATGAGGGGTGCAACTCATGAGGTGCCCTTGATGCATGTGGAATGCTGAGTCAGACTTTTGTGGATTTTTAGCATGCTGACAAAACTGCAACAACATGTGTGACAATCAACAGAGCTTTGTGCCTGAGCACTTCCAAAAGTTGTTGAAACACCTCCGAATTTAGCCTCAGAAAAGGCTCCCCTACGACAGATCAACATCATCATCTCAGTGGTTTGGATGATGAAAATGAGGCACAGAGAGTCTGATAAGACCTCCTGCAGGCAGCCATGTGGGAGGGCATGCCCAGGGTTTTCCCATGACATTTCAACAGCTGAAGACAGAGTTATAATGGAATTCCCTTCCTCTCACCCACAAAACAAGGAGTTACTATTTTTTTCAGACCCAATGGGGCTACATGGGAGACAGTACCATGTGTTTAGGGTCCCTATGCCTCCACTGACTAATGCCTCTGATATCTGTTGCTCCTACACTACCCTCTCAAATGCAGAAACATTGAACTCCTTACTCCCAAGAAATCTGGAACATGGAGAGCTGCAGAGAAGTTAACTTAGTCTCAGTGTGTTCTGTTGCTCCTACTACCCTCTCAAATGCAGAAACATTGAACTCCTTACTCCCAAGAAATCTGGAACATGGAGAGCTGCAGAGAAGTTAACTTAGTCTCAGTGTGTTCCACCTTTGTGTTGGAACAAATCCAGCTTGTGGCTGTGGGAAGATAAGACAGTGCTGGCTTTGGATTGTAGCATTGGATGGGGTCCAAGGGGGTGCAGATAGCGTTACCAAGTTATGTGATTCTTTCACACCCATCCCAGGCACAAGGAAGATCAAAATGAATGATCACTTCTGTATTATTGACAATGAACACAGGGAAGGAAAATTAGTTGTTGGGGAAGCATGTGTGTTCACAGACAGCCAAGGGAAACTTTTCAAAATCAAATGCCACATTCAGACAGTCCTATTTCAGATGTACTGAGAACCCTAAGTTCCTGAGAGAGTCACTAGGGACTACTTCAATAAATAGAAGCTGACCTCTGAGTCCTGGTTCAGTGAAACTCATGCCTACATATCCAGGCTGTGAAATCCAGATACAAGATCATTCTGAAGCACAAAAACTTATTAGAGTCTTAATAAATTGGGCATCAATGAATTCTTCCATAGATATTCCACTACTGGAAATCTATATGCCCACCAAACCCTTCTGCAGTAGCGTGGTACAGTACAGCACAGTGACAGCTGACAGACCTAAAAGTCTGGGCACACTATGCAGTGTCCATCATAATTTGGGGAGTAGCAGGTGGGCAGCTCTAAACTACATTGCAACTCCCTTAAATATTATGCAAACTTTATGCTCCAAAATTCAAGTTAATCAGTTTTTGAAGTGTCTCATGTCAATGTCGTCAACCCAAACTTCGATTCCACTTTTGAAAACCGAAATCTGTGCCCAAAACATTGCACCCACAGGTTCAGACAACCAATGTATTCCTATTGCATTGAGTTCGTTTCCCAGTTTCTGGATTATATTTTGCTTTCCTGAACAACTTCTTCATGATTCCAGTGTTACCCAAGACAAATGAGACTGCCCAAAACCCATGTATACAGAAAATCCTGGTTTGCAGGAATGACGTTGATAATCTGCATTCATCCCTTCCTCTGCAGCCTGCTGGATTCTCAGTTCTTTCCTCAACCTCATTCTGTTCCCTGCCTGTCTTCCTTCTCCACAACCACCTGCCTTTCTGGTCTCAGGGTACTCTTCCTGATATTTTGCCAGTATATTCTGTTTCAAGTATACCAGGTTTGCTGTGACTTGGAGGGCTACTGTATTTGCCTGTGAACCCAGGCCATGGCCAGAAGCAGCTTTCCTGAGCTCAGCAGGGGTTCTTTGCTTAGGTGGAAGTGCTTTGGGGCACTGCACCTAGAGATAGCCATGTACCAGATGCAAGGCAGTGACAGTAGATTTTGTGGCAAGTAGCAAAGAAAGAGTGAGCTGGGCCCTCAAAAGCTTTCTTCAGTCTGTGAGGAAAAAGAATGAAAGACGTAACTGTACTGAGAAGGTGTCAACTGTAAGTAATACTTCTGCCTGGGTCTTTCATTTCAAATACACGTTTTAACAACTTAACAACCAGTTTTAAAAAAAAAACAAGCAAGCATTATTATTTCTCCAGAAGCCAGCCAAGGCAGTAGGTGCCATGCAAATGGTAAAACAGACTCTCTGCCCAAAGGAGCTTACACAGGCATGACAGACTGCTGGTGAAAGCAAGGCAGGGAACTGAATCACAGACAAAACACGTTTTCATTTCTCTCCCTTTAAAAATAAAGCGGATAATGTAAGTTGATCTGACTACCGGTGGTAAAGACAGTGACCAACAGTTAGGCACTAACGCTACAAGAGGAGAGTTCTGCTGAGCTGCCGGCAGAGCCGACGCACCGACGAGCAACAAAACGCACTTACCAGATGTGCAGACAGCTAAGCACCGCGAAGACGATCCCCACCACCAGGGCCAGCGGTATGGCAAGGACCAGAGTCAGGAGCTTGTAGATCAGGTACCTGCTGAGCTCAAAGAGAGCGTGGCTGCAGATCCAGACTTTGTCGAAGGAGTGGGTTAGCTCGGGCTCCGCGATCACATCCTCGAACCCCAGCTGGAACAAGAAGCGGCTCTGCCGTTACGCGGAGCCGGGACGAGGGGAGACCGCCGGGGAC
>NW_008796110.1:7061392-7066602 GCF_000699145.1 Aptenodytes forsteri
GGCCGCTTTAGGGGTCGGGACTTCCAGCCGGGCTCCCCCTCCAGCTGTCCGGAGGCGCCGGACGTGTTTGGTTTCCCCATTCATCTGAAATCCCCGGCCAGCGGGCCCCGCGCGGCTTTCACTGCGGCCTCACGCATGACTGAAATTTGTAGGAGCAAGCGTTTGTGGCATTGCGACAGCCGGCAGCAGGAAAAAAGTTGAGGCGGTTGTGCCTTAGGCCGTATTGGGTGGCATCTGCTGCCCTCTTTCCAGCCGTGGGGAGTAAGTGGAAAAGAAGGGGGGAAGAAAGGCGCGTTGCCACTGCCCACCAAGGTTCCCATGTCCAGCCCCACCGGTCTGTCACACTTCAACATTACTTACTTGGCTCATAGTCGCTGAACGGCCTAACTGTTGCCGCGATAAAAGAATGCATCCATCATTACCGGCTATTACTGTGCCCTCCTTGGATTTTAGCTTCAGTTCATACAAATTATTTCCTCTGTTTTATTTGAGAACATGTTTTAAGCCTAAGAGTGATCTATATAAAAGTAAGCAAATTGCTATAGTGACTGCTAAAAGTATTTGATAATATTGATAGGCAGCGTGAGCTCATGAGCTGTCAGGAGTACATTCTTGCTGCATTCAATAACCACGATGACCCGTCACTCTCAGAAAGAGAAGTGACATTACTAATCAATGATCCAGGCTTGTTAAATTAGAAGGAAGATGGTACTGGTAGTTTTCTTTAATTTTCACCACTGCATTAAATTAAGAATAGCTTTAATCTTTGAGAAGCTCACAGGAAAGTGATATAAAAATAACTCTGCAAGGTCTGGGTAGGAAATCACCTAATACAATGCTCTGGGCCATATCGCATTGTTCTTGACCGGATAACTTCTGCAGAAAAGCTTTGCATCTATGTGTAAGTCGTGTTGATGCTTTTTTCTCCCACGCTGATGAGTTTAGTGCTACTGGTGTCACGTAAATGGTTTGGAACCAGCAACGTAGCTGTGGCTCATTAAGTATAAAAGCCTGCAAATACGAGTTTACAACAGGTTCAAATGCAAGCAAAGAACCAGCGTGATGACTCAAGACATTCTTATGAGCTGCATTTCTACCCTCCCCAATTCCTCTTTGTTCAGTGAGTGGGAGGAAAAAAAAGGCCAATTGACAGACTTGAGGTTCAGACCCACCCTTCAGGGTGCTTCTGTCCAGCAACTATTATTTTTTAGCCCGTAGATATGGGGAGCTGAGTGCAGCCCAAAGGCATTCAGCAGGCTTCTGGTGGCTGCTTGGGTGAGGAACTGAGATTTGCGTTTGGTGCTGCTGAAAAGCAAGGTAGGAACAACCAGCAGAGGACCCCAAACTAACCTCTTGGCTACTGAAGTCAGGGCATACTGGTTTATGTCAGCTACTTTCTACCTTCCCCCTCACTAAAGGCATGGATGGGGCGCATGTGCACAGCCAGGGAGCTGCTTTTGAACAGCTCTGCCCATTTCCCAACCACTCCTGCTGCATCTCACTACCAACCAGCTGGAGCAGCGAGTCCATAGCTCCACTTGCTCAGCTCCACCTTTGCTAACAGCTAGGGGGTGGTTCTTCTTGCAAGGTCACCCAGATCACAGTCTGCCACTGGGGAGTGGTCTTGCAGTATCAGCCCCCTTCATAAAAAATCAAATAGCACTTTTTGTTAATGCCCATCTGTTTTTTGAAACCTGCTAATGTAATAGCTGATAAATGTTGATGTCTGTCAAGACAGCACCATGGAACATGAAGAGTTTTCCTTTGTAATCTCTGAGGATTTGAGTATTTGAAATGAAGTGGTGATGCAATTGCTCCTGAAAGAATAATATTTTTTATTAAAAGCCTGTTTAGAAGCAATAAAGGCTCAAGGCTGTATATGACTTGGGATGTTGTTTATTAAGAACTCCTTAAAACATGCTGTTTTCAATAACTCTGGTAGTTATTTTGGAAATGTTTTGTATATGAATTATCAAGTGAGGTTGATGGCAAAGCCTGAGCAGTGTCAAGCTCTGATCCCTGACTTTTCTGGCAAATGTACTGAAAGCAAGGAGGCATATACAGTGTTCAGTAGGGGGGATTCTTCCACTTTCCTCCCAGGGCTGCCAGGCTCAGCTTTCTGCCAGCATGGCTGGACAGAACAGTTTGAAAGACGAAAGTAAGAATAGAGAGCAATGACCACAAACAGGGTGGAAATCTTCTCCAGTCTATAATGTTCTGTAATATCCTTCGGACAGATATATTTTTTTAAATCTCTGTGCAGGTAACAGCCAAAGAATTACATCATGTGACACAAAATGTGTGTGTATGTGTGTGTGTGGACCACACTTTGGCCCAGGTGTAGTTCTTTATGGTGCTAAACTTATGCTTGAAGGTCCCATCAACTATTGAGGAGCTATAACGTATCTCCATTTTCTAAGCATTATGCATTTTGCTGCTGTATTTTTAACAAGTGGAAGGGTGAAATTGTTCATTCTTACAACTTCTTTGTATTAGAATAGTCTCTCAGAACTTATTGCAGTACAGAGTGCACAAACATTGAACAAGTAGTCTCTCAAGGAGTTTGTAATCAAAATTATAGGCCCTGGGATGACCAATGGATGCAGATACACAGATGGGGCATCCCAGGAAACAAGCAAGGCTGTGGTAAGCTCAGCAGTTTTATTACTGTGTTTTCATACACATTACTGGAAAGGGAGTTTTAAGAACTGGTTTGGAGAAGGATTATGAAGACGCGTCTTGCATGCTCACAGCAATTCCTCTGAGGTGTGAAATGCAGCATAAGGGGAAACAGCTCAGCTCACACGCAGTTTTTTGAAAGAGGAAAGTTCTCAGCGAAAAAGTTTTCATATTTGTCAGTGGCAAAGAACAGGTTAAGTCGATTACATTCAGACTCTAACCAATGTGTGATTTTATTGAGAAATGTGGAGTCGATTCAACATTTATTTTATAAGGATGTTCCTGTTTAAGCTTTGAGCATTACTTTGATTATTGTAGTGCTTTATATACAGGTAGAAACTGTCTTTCCTGACCATGGCAAGGATGCCAGTTATATGTCTTTTGGCAAAAGCTTTCACAATTATACTTTGCATTTGAGAAAGCTCCCCAGTCTTTGCAACAAGACTATGGGTATTGGCCAGTTGGGCCTCATCTATCCTATTTTGCTGGTCTGGATGAGTTCGATTCTCAGGGTGTTCTTTTCCTATTTCCCCTCTCCCTTTTATAAATTATTTCTAACCTGATCTAAAGTTATCATATCATGATTATCATATACATAGCAATTTACACTTTCAAAGAGATAAAGGACAAGGAATCCTGTTAATTTCACTTGTAATTTTGTTGGAGTTTTAACGGATGTGTACTTCAAATGTTATTTTCTTTTCAAGATCAGTATTGAAAATCGTAACGATTTCAGAGTAGCTGTGAGAAGAGTCTTTTATTTTATCCTCATATCTCTATGACATATCTGGAGAATTATTGTTACTACCATTTCACAGATGGACTACTGGGATACCAAATGTTGGATGGGCTCTGAATATTGGTGTACATTAGGAGTGAGGTGTAAAAACGGCGGCTGCAGCCCTCACCTGGCCGTGCGGTGAGGGTGAGGGTGGAAGGGAGAGGCACCTGCACAGCTGAGAATTCAAGAAGTGAACCAGGCAGTGCTAGTGGAGAGGTTACAACCCCTTTTCCCAATTTTCCTTCTAATAAATGTGTGCCTGGGTGTAAATCCATATGAAGGAAGCAGGTGTAGTGAACTGAGAAATTTGGGTGGCATTCAGGTGTATGCAAGATGCCTTAAAATGAGGCAAAACCTGAAGGATCTTGGAGATTAAAGATATGGATTAGAACCTAGATTTTCTTGTTTTCACAGTGGGCAGATTAAATATTCAGATTTGCCACATATAGAGAGGTTTAAGCTGCACACTCCAACACGTTGTCTTGATGTAGCCATATCTGTATAAGCAAAAAAAAAATTAAATAAAATTACTTGTTTGAAGAGTGTACGTAAGAAAAGCTGATGGGAGACTTTTGGAAAAAGTGGGTGCATTGTATCTGTGCTAATTTGTCACCACTGAAGCAGTGACTCTTGACTTGTTCCATGAAAAAGGATAATTAGGTCCTGTCTCTGTGTATGGAAACTCCCTTGCTCTCAGTTGCTTTTCTTGTAGTTTTCTGCCCTGTGGAGTGTAAAATTCACTGTTTTCAGTGATCAATCAATGTAAACAAATGTAAGCCACAGCTAAACATTTATATTTATTTTGCCAAATTATATCCCATGCTGCTGAATTTAAGCCAAAATCTTCTATGAAGACTGGTTTTATATGTGTCAGGGTGAAAGCTGCTTACAGAGTCAGAGTAGACATGACACGATAAAAGTTTTCAGGTCAAAAACTGGTTGCAGAAATGATTTTAGGATTTTCTGGATCTCTTTTAGCCAAGCTATGTTAGTGGTAATAGAGATGTTTATAGTAGCTTTCAGCATAGCCTCTGATTTCTAATATGAGAAAGGAAGAAGAAAGTACTCCCACGAGGTTTCCTGAGTTACTCTTTTGATGATTTATCAGTTAGTGCTCAAATGGTCTCCAGTGAGGGGGTGAGAGAGTTTGATGTTTAATACCGACAATGGGAACACAGCTCCTCATGAGCAGATGGAGAGCGTGGGGAACAGCAAAGGGGCTGGGCTCAGACATTTTTAGATATTTCTTTTTTCTTTTCTTCAATCAGTAGAAGTCTGGAAATGTTTTCAGTGTGTTTTCGTAATTCATTCTTGTCTGTTTTTTTTTTTCAATTTTTGCTTCTCACTGCAATTTATAGGATGTATCAGCAGAGCTGTTATTAATGCGTCAGCATATGTTACAGGGTAAAACTCACAATGAGTAAGTGGGACGCAGATCCGAGTGCTGAAATAAGTGATGAACTAGTGAAAAAAGTCCCACATTGGGATTTGGGGGCTGGCTGCACCTGTGATACGTACTTCAGTGTTTACAGCAGTACAGGGACTGTTACAGAATCATAGAATAGTTTGGGCTGGAAGGGCCCTCTAAAGGTCATCTAGTCCACCCCCCCTGCCACAGGCAGGGACATCTTCAACTAGATCAGGTTGCTCACAGCCCCGTCCAACCTGACCTTGAATGTTTCCAGGGATGGGGCATCCACCACCTCTCTGGGCAACCTGTGCCAGTGTTTCACCACCCTCAGCGTAAAAA
>NW_008796110.1:7067235-7099226 GCF_000699145.1 Aptenodytes forsteri
GACCGCAGCACTCAGCTTGGTGTCATCTGCAAACTTGCTGAGGGTGCACTAGATCCCACTGTCTATGTCATTGATTAAGATATTAAACAGTACCAGTCCCAATACGGAACCCTGCGGGACACCACTCATCACCAATCTCCATCTGGACATTGAGCCATTGACCACTACCCTCTGGATGCGACCATCTAACCAATTCCTCACCCACCGGACAGTCCAGCCATCAAATCCATACCTGTCCAGTTTAGAGAGAAGGATGTTGTGGGGGACCGTGTCAAAGGCCTTACAGAGGTCCAGATAGATGACATCTGTAGACCTTCCCACTTATAATCAATGTTTCCTGCGTGCTTAAGCATGTTAAAGATTATAAGGAACGCTAATGGGGTTTGAGAAAGTATTTAAGACAGGTTCCTGCTAAGTGGGCCAGCTGCACGTTGTAAAAGGTTGGGACAGGGATGTAGGGTATGGAGAGCTGCTCAGCTCCGGATGGCAACTCATGAGCCTGTTTGTGCTCCAGGCCTGCCAGAGCTGGGGAGGAAAACCATCTGCTTTAACCTTGCAGCACGGTGGTCAAACAGCCAGCTGCTACTGTTCAGCTGACTGGTGGTAGCTCGTTAAAATGTGGTGACCCAAGTGTTTATGACTGTTTATTCATATAAGCAGAGCAAAGAAAGGCTTTAATAAGTTTGGTGTAGCGTGAAACCAGAACCTGAACGCTGATCAGATCTTCAGAGCTTGTGCTGTTTGCCCACTGAAATGAAAAAAGAAAAGGGATATTGTGGAGGAGATATGCAAACAGTTCTGGTGCTAGTGGGATCTGCAGGAAGGACCAGATGATTCCTTCATGAGCATCCAACAGTTAAACCAGATTCTGAGGGAAAATCATTATAAAAGAAGTAACTGTGCTTGGCCGTTCTCTGTTGCAAACGTTCTGTGATTAGCTGTCAGTGATGGAGGGTCCTGCTCTTTAGCTTGGATCATACCATGTTTTCTGGAGATTGCTAAATGCTCTGGTTTAAGGACTCTGCTAATGGTTGTTTTATACTTCTACTGATGGAGTGTTGCTTTGCAGGACGTGAATGTCCGGTTGGAAGCAGGTGATGACTGGGGGTGTGAAGCAGGGTACTGTCATTGGTGGGTGACTTTTAAAAAAATTAAAATCAAACCCTTCAACTCTTCAATAGCTGCCACAAGCTTAGGTACTTTGGACATTTAAAAAAAACCCTGATAGTTTTTTCTGAAGATGCAGATTCTTATGCATTCAGCAGCTGGATCAAATACATCTCAGATCTGTTTATGAAAGCCATCCATCTGGAATCTGACTTCAAATGTGACAATCACTTGATTTAGACTAGCATGGTTTAGTTTGCATTTCTAAACCACACTTCAGGGGTTTACTACCACTAAGTTTTCCAGATGATTTCTGCACCTCGCTATTTAACAACTTGCTGTGTTGAAATCTCTTTGATCTTCTCACAGGTTTCTGCTCTTTTCATGCTTTGGATATGGAAGGGGAATACTGAGCATGTTATGTTTGAATTAGGTCATTCACTTGCACAGTTCCTTGACAAAAATACTTATGATCTGATAAACTACTTATCCTAAGAATGCATTTTTGGTCTGTTTGCAATATGTTGATGAGCCAGAAAGTCTCCAAGGAATTTAGGACATTCTCAGCAATAAATTAATGCAACCTTGGAGAAACAAAAAAACCTTTTTTTTGCTAAAATATAGAAAAAATTCTTTTCCATTCTTATTCATCATATAGTTTTAGAATGGCTTATTGGAGAGCCAGAAATATATATAGGTCAGCTGCGTACAGAGTGATGAGTTTTTCCTTTCCAAGGCATTGGCCATTCCTACAATTAAAGAGCCAGAAATATATAGGTCAGCTGCGTACAGAGTGATGAGTTTTTCCTTTCCAAGGCATTGGCCATTCCTACAATTAAGGTTCATAAGGGTCTGACTTTTACTTGCACAAGGAGTGCTTCACAAACACTATTGGGTTTTTTTCTTAATGTATACTTTATTTATCTTTTTATAGTCTAATAGCTTGGTTGAATCTTGACTTCTTTAGGTAAATTAAGTAATTTTTGAGGTAAAAACCTTCCTTTATGAAAATGGATGCCACTTTGTGAAAAGTAGAATTTGCAGAATACTTTTTCAAAGGGCATACAATTTAAAAATATCTACTTCAAAAACTCCACTGAGAAGAGAGATGAGGAGAGAATGGAATACAAATGCCCATGTGAGCAACTGATATTTTTGCTAACTATTTTGAGTCAAATAAGTGTAGTTTTTCTTCAGTTGGCTACTTCTGGGTTTTTTCCCTCCAAGCCGCTCCCTCCCAAGGCTACGTGCTCTTTCTGTTTCTGTCTGTCACATAGCTTTCTATTAAATCCAGATGGAATAAGAAAACTCTTGCCTAAATGAGTCAGCAGCACCCAGTGAGTTCAACAAATGCTGAAAGAAATTATATATATGTGATGCTTGCATCTTAAAATTTCCTTCAATGTTTGTGCTTGTGGCAGCAGTGGTAGGAGACATAGCAGAGAACAGTGACGAGGTTAGGGATTGGTTTGTTTTCCAAAACTGTTTTGACCCAGCTAGATGGTCCTTGAATAAAATGCCAGCTACACTCTCTTAGTAGCAAGGAACATTGAATCGTGGAGATGAACTAATAAGAACAGGAATAAAAAATTTTTAAGAGACCTACTGTAGACAGATCTGGGAGAAGAAAACATTGTTAGTCCTAGACTAGCAGACCTTTTACACATTCCATGCTTGGGAGACTACTCCGTCTATTTTGGAAATCCAGCATGCATTTTTCCTTTCTTATTTAGTTGCCCTTCCTCTTTTGCCATAAAAGTCCCTCTCTTTTTGTATTCATGCCTTTCATATTGTAGATTGCTGTATCTCTTTAATTGTCATAGAGCCAAGGTCTTAAAAATCCAGTTCTATTTTAGTCACTCACTATGTATCAATCTCTCCAGCTGTCTGATCATTTTTGCTGTTTTCTGGACTCTTTCCATTTTCTCCCTCGGTCTTTCTGATAGTTAGATGGCTATAACTGCATGTAAAATTCCTGGCAGGCACACAGAGAGTAAGGTCATCTACAGATAGATTTTCACTTCCCTTCTTTTTGTCATGTTGTGTTCGTGAAAGCAGCTCAAAACTGTTTTGTTTGTATTGCAAACAGTGAATTTAGTTTTTTAGTATGGGCTCTCTCAGGCATTATAGCTTTAAGATTAATCAGAATAAATGCTTGGCCTCCACTGCTTCTGTTTATGCCAGCTGAAGGTCTGCCCCTTTTATTTTCTGTAGGCTGCTTCAATTTATAGCTGAGTTTTTGGTTATTGTTTTATTATGTGTGTACGTGTGTTCATGTTCCTTCATTGATGCTATTTATCACTTCTCCATGGCTTTCTTCGCTTCCTCTTTGACAAAGAATTCTATGTAAAGACCCCCATCCTCCAGTGAGAAACCTGTTAGTCTTACAGCCGAAATAAGTCAGAGCTCCAGCTTTTACAGCTGAACCTTTGGGAATAAGGGCAGAATCAGAGACTTGAATGTCCAAGTACTCGATGACTGTATCCAGGCTATATATGGTAAAACAACCCAGGCAATACTCTGAATTCTAGGCTACTCCTGAGACTTAGCCCCATCTTGCCCTTTGAGGCAGTTTTCCCTCGACCTGAGCTATGGTTCCTTAAAAATCGCTGAGTTTTGGTTATTGTTTTATTATGTGTGTATGTGTGTTCATGTTCCTTCATTGATGCTATTTATCACTTCTCCATGGCTTTCTTCGCTTCCTCTTTGACAAAGAATTCTATGTAAAGACCCCCATCCTCCAGTGAGAAACCTGTTAGTCTTACAGCCGAAATAAGTCAGAGCTCCAGCTTTTACAGCTGAACCTTTGGGAATAAGGGCAGAATCAGAGACTTGAATGTCCAAGTACTCGATGACTGTATCCAGGCTATATTTATCACTTCTCCATGGCTTTCTTCGCTTCCTCTTTGACAAAGAATTCTATGTAAAGACCCCCATCCTCCAGTGAGAAACCTGTTAGTCTTACAGCCGAAATAAGTCAGAGCTCCAGCTTTTACAGCTGAACCTTTGGGAATAAGGGCAGAATCAGAGACTTGAATGTCCAAGTACTCGATGACTGTATCCAGGCTATATATGGTAAAACAACCCAGGCAATACTCTGAATTCTAGGCTACTCCTGAGACTTAGCCCCATCTTGCCCTTTGAGGCAGTTTTCCCTCGACCTGAGCTATGGTTCCTTAAAAATCCCACTTACGCTGGGCCAGGCGATGCTCTGACAAGGTTCCTGGGGGCCTTCTAAGGAAGCACCCGGGAAGCATCTCTCTCATCCCCAAAGTACAAGGGCAATGAAGGTGCGTACATATATATTTACACTTTGTTTTGGTGACTATCTAAAACATATGCTGGGCACTCTGAACCTTTGAATATCAAGTTTATTAGATAATATTGACATATTATACTGAGAGCGTGGCAAGCCTGAGGCATTTCTTGGATTATGACTCATCCTGTTTTCCATTTCAGCAGCTCCAAGTTTATTTTGGTGCCTTAACCAAGTATTTTAGATTTGTTTAACTCTTTTCATTGTAGGCTTTCTAGTGTACTTCAAATTTGTTAGTAAAAGAGAAACAAAAGACAGGAGAGCACAGCTTTTGAGGACCTTCTGACATGAATACGAAAGTACCAGCATGGTCATCTGAACACTGAGAGCTGATAGACCAGGGCTTTGTTTTTCTCTATCTATAACTTCTGGCAAGACATCTGTGCTTTTTGTGTTATATTGTCTTTCTTTGTGTGACTCATTCCTATTTCATTGTGTGGGAATGAAATGATGCAGTTTTGTCAGGCTCAGGTTTATTAATCCTGTGAAGCATATCAGGGAACCCATTTGCCTTTATACGTGCCCAGTGTGCCATTTAAAAACCTGTTAGTGTGTGCTGCACAATACTGTATACATAACTTCCAGCTGTATCATGAAAATTCAAAACATGCTGGCAAACTCTCCTTTTCTCTTGGATTAATTTTATAGTAGACAACCTGGTGACATTGTATTAGTACCCAGATTCTCAGAAACAATGTATTAAATCCTTTTAGTCACCTAGTTTGCCTCATTGGTGTAGCTTTTGCTTCTTGAACTGATTTGTAATAAAGAAAAGTACTGTTCAGCATGCTTGGTAGAGAAAGCTATAAGGAATGTGAAAGCTGCTTTAAATAGACTCTGCCTGTTGTGTGTGATAAGATGGATGCAACCTGGATCTTCACAATGAGCTTGAAAATACGGTGAGGACTTAACTCTGGGATCACCACAAAGTCTGACAAAAGAGCAACGTATCGGGTTGTTTCCTGGTTCTTCTCTTGCTCCAGTGGAGGTATATTTTGCCCAGTCCTTGATTTGCAGTAGATCAGGTCAATGGTGTGGGTAGGGTCAAAAAGCCACCACTCCTTTCTCAGCTCGCTGCCTGCCCATCCCATTGTTAGGAAGGAGATGACTGGTTTCCCCATCATGTTGTTGCCTGTGATGATCTTTCTTAATGCTGGGAGGAAAGCTGAGGAGCAAAGGGCCACAGAAGAGTCCATTGCTGCCCACAATGAGTGCATAGGAAGAAGTATAAACCTGCCCAGAACTGTTAGAAGTAGCAGCACAACCTTTAGCACCAGGCATTCTGCAGACTGACCGGGATGTATTTTACTCAAAATGCTCAGTCTGCCTGGGAAGACCTCCTGTGAGAGGCTGGCCAGGAGGGATCTTTAAAAAACAAATGAGAATGCAGTTGCAACACAAGGGCTGTGCAGTTTAACTGTCCCTCTAATAGGTGTCAGAAGAAAAAAAGGCTCACCTTTGCTGCCATATATAGAATACAGATTATTCTGATATTTTTAAAGATACCATTTTAAGAGAGGCCTGTGAGAAAATGTCTTTTCTTTCTGTTTTGTTCCATTCAGAGACATTATTTCCAGATCACTGTGACATGAAAGAGCATGTATTTACAGAGTGTTACAGAGTGTCTCTGACAGAACATAGCCGGAGGCAATGTAATCTGGAGAAAGATGCCTCATAAATTCCACCCTATCTCATGACCCAGCAGAGGTGGTTTTGTTCAGACACTGTTCAAAACCCAACTATCATCATGTAGGCAAGAAATATTAACAATAGACAATGTGAGCATTTACCCAGAGCTCACCAAGGAGTGGGCAGAGAGCAAAAATCTAAAGAAAATTCAGGAACAGAGCTGAAGCCTGACATGATTAACAGAAGCATGTTTTTGTAATTAGTATGTTCTCAACAGCCTGAATCTTTTGCTGCTTGTTAAGTGCTCTGTACAAGTCAGCTGGGCAGTGGGGAAAGCTGGCCAAACAGTCCTACGTTTGCAGAGAAGTGCCACATGCCTCCACTGCATGCAATGTTTGTAGATGCTGCAAAGTTATTTTTCCTGTAACATCTGCAAACTATGACTAACAAATAAAGAATTAGAAGAATACGGTACTGGCTACGCCATCCTTCCCACCGATAAACTTGCTCTCTCGTATCTGCCCTGGCAGTGTGTGTGCTCTGGGCATCCACATCCTGACAGCTGCTAAATGCCACCGTACGAAAGCAGATGCTGTGGGAAAAGCAGGTAAGCAGCACAACTCAAGCTGAAGTGGTAGAGAAGGGGTAAAAATGAAAAGCAGGGAAGGCAAAAAGCCCGATATCAAAGCAGCATTGTCTTTTCCCTTTGGACATGATACCAATCTCCACCAGCAACCTGTATGGCAGGAATTTATAGAACACAATCTGGATGGAGAGGAATTTTGTCTCTTGTGTGCTCTGTGTCTAGAGGCTTTTACACACAGTGTCCAAAAGAAGCTGAGCGCTGCCCGGGTTTTATGTTTCCCAGGTACAGAAGTTACAGGAACAACAAATCTTATCTGTGTTTTTATCTCAGCGTACCTGGCAAGGAGAAGGGGGCTTGGCCTTTGGAGTTCATGCATGGCTTGGCCAAATACTTCATGTCAACTCAAGTTCAGGGAAAGCAAAGAGAGATTCAGCACAAAGAAAGTGTTTACATTCTGGGGCCGCCCTTTTGCAGGTGGAAATCAGGGTCGCTCTGTCTTTTGAAAGCCTAAGGAATGGAGAGGTTGAAAGGCTGAGAGCACCTACCCCTATTTCTTGCTATGTGAAATGGACTTATTTGGTCTGATTTCTCTGTGAGGAGGATTTGAAAGATACTGAAGTAGAAATCCATATGGTAAAGACTCCCTGTGAATGAAGAAATTTGTGGTTTATTAGTTGTATAATGTAGTAATTGAGGTTAACTACTGAAACAAAATTTGTTGCTCTATTAATGGTCAGAGAGTTTGATAGTGAAAGTAAGCTGTTAAAATAATTGTTTAAAGTTTCTTATATTCACACTAACTTTCAAAGCAGGGTGTCAGCTCTGCCAGCACATCAGTTATTCCTGCACAGCACCTCTCTGCAATTTGAACTGAGGAGAACCGTGGACACACGTATGGTAACTAAAGCAGAAACTGGAGCAGAGTTGCTTGCTGGGCACAAGGCAGCAGTGAGGTCCAGTGTTACAAGAGAAACACCGATCCCTGAATTCTGATTTTGGACAGTGAAAGAAAGGAGAAATAACATTAAGCATTTTTGCATTAAAATGTGCTTAAGTGTGCCCATCTATGTTAATAGTCTAGAAGATGAACTTTGGAATTAGTGATTCCAGCAAGTCCAGTTCCCTTGCTACTAACCGTTCTCACCGCTAAGGGATACTGGTGGTTTCTGAAGAGCTCTGGGAGCAGGTTAAGCATTTTAATTCCATTCACCAGATCAGAATTAAAGATTGAAGACTCAGTCCATTCATTGAGGAAAGGTGGCCTCTCTGTCTACCGACTCCATCTACCAGCACAAGTTTGAAAACATAATAGAAGCTCTTTTATGCCTTTAGCAATGCACCACACGCTTTTATGACAGGCAGGTAGTTGTTTTGGGTACGCCAAAAGATCAAGTTTAACAATTTATGACCAGATAAGAGAGACGTAAATATTTAATGGGAGCTGGCCAAGTGCCAACCTGCAGCATGATTATTAATTGGAGTTAACTCCAGTGACTTAACAGAAAGGTTCAGCCACTGCCAGGAGAACAGAGAGTGGCAGCCTCGGGGGTGGCTGTTGTGGTTCCTGGTTTCTCTGCACTCATTTAAAGGGAATCCTTATTTTTAACTGTGGGGTTACAGTTTCATTTTTTGGAATGTAAAAATGTTTGTAATTTTTTTCATGTGGTTGTGTGACACCATCCACATCTAAAGTTTGTTTTATGTGAGGTTTGATAGACTGCTGTATTCATAGGCTTCTTGGGTGTTGGTTCGGTGTTAACTCTGGGTGCTTTTATTTGGCTGAGCCATTTCTGCTGAAAAATTGGCACCTTATATACTTTTGATAAAACTAGGTCTTTTTTAAATTTTCAGTGAGGTGGGAAGGGTTAGATTATTTGTATTGTGTGCCAGTAAAAACCACAATATCCTACTTCTTCCCCCATGTTGACTGGTTAGGGCACTTCCCTGTGATTTGCAGGCTTTAATTTCCAGCCTCCTGAGGCTGAAAAAGCTGAGAACACAGAACCCAAAGCTTATTTATAGAGTGGTTCTGCTAACCACAATGATATTGTGCAAAGGTAGACAGCACCACAGACTGTTCTGGTCTCAAAGGTGTTAATACATGCTGACTGCAAGGATATCTACTTTGCAAATTGTGGATATTTTAGCTGGAGATATATCAGCTCAACTCAACCGGAGAAGAAGAATTCTTCTGGGTGAGAATAAATGAATAGGAGAAGCTAGATGCCAAAAGTAGTCTAATAATATAATGCATTATTTCCACTTACAGGGACAGCTTACTGTACTTCTAGCTTAAAAATTTAACAGGGGGATTTGTTGAGGCTGTGAGTTTGTCTTGCTGCTTAAGAACAAGGGAGACAAACTGTGCTCAGCTCCTTTTGGAACCACCTTCAGAAAAAAAATAATTTAAAAAAATGAAGCAAACAAAATCTGTGTCCAAAATGCTGCTTTTCACGGCATCAGCAGTCTTCAGTACTATGACTTTTACATCCTGGTGCCCAGATTTCTTTTTGGCCCAATTTCTTAATATCTTGGTTTACAGCCTTTTGTCATCAGGCAAGAAAAGAGAGAAAGCTTATTGCTCCTAACTCCTTGTCAGAAGAAAGAAAACATAGTTGTCTTTATGAGTGCTTTCTCTCTGTTTCGTTGCAGAACATTAATCTAGAACCTGTATAAACCGTCTCAGAGTAAAAAAGCGTATTGTACACATTTCATTTTGTTTTCCAGTATTATATGGTAGACATATATGGAGTGTGCTTTAGGACAGCTTTTAAAAACTGGCTTATCTTTTTTTCTTATAAGTAGCCAAGCCAGAAAATCATCACTGGAAATGAAAACGGATCTCTAGAGCTATGAGGCATGCCAAATACTACTGCCTAGTTTGATTTTGTATTTCTGTTTACGTTATCACTAGCATGCCACTGTTTTTTTAAATTGCCTTCTGTCCTGCAGGATAAGATAGTAACATACTTCCCTTTGGCTTTCAAGCTGTAATTAAGTTGGGCTTAGTTTACCATTTTAATGAGGAGAACTCCCTACACAATTCTCTGTATCATGCATAAACACAGATTCCTGTTTATTCATACTGAGAGATCTGTTAGTACTGCATTATACTAACATCTGCATCTTGAAACAAAATGCACCCATTTTTAAAAATCTGTGAATAGCATGTGTAGTCAGGTTTATGGAATATTAAACTGATGAAAAGTTCAAGTGTAAACAGTCAGGGAAAGCCACCTGAGCTTATTTAATTAACATTCAGAAAAATGCGAGCATGTGGGGAGAAATATTCCTGCATGTTTTGACACATTTCTTTGTTCTTCTACACATCAAGATACAATCCCTACACAATAGAAGCCTGGGGGTTGTTTAATGTCTGGGTAACTGAGACTAAAATAAGGGCTATACTGCCTGTTTATGTGTCTGATATCTTGGATCTGTCAGGAATGCGCTGCAGCCCCTGTCCAGCTGGCTTAGCTAGGCTGCCGTCCCGTGGAAGCCAGATCATGATGGGGAGGGAGACAGGGCAGCCCCAGCACCCTCCCGAGCGTAGACTGGGTGTGTGGGTCCTGCGGCTCAGAAGCCCTTCCAGCTCCCACGGGTGAGACCTAACCCTCGTGAGCTGGATGCGACACTTGTCGCATTGTGGGAGGCGGTGCTGGTGCAGACAGTGAAAATGTTTCCTTCCTGCATAGGCTGCAACAACAGTGGTGACTTGAATTGCGGGTTCTTGCATTGAAGTGAACACAGGAACTGGTCCCCATCTATTATCTTGGTGTAATAAAGTGATGTGAGAAGTCAGAAGAAAAAGTACATGGCTTCATGAAATGTCCTATGATAGAACTATCTGGATTTACCGTAAGAGACATGGCCATGCTTAAGTGGTGTTATCTATTTTAAATAAACCTGTTTTTACCAGGCAAAGTTTTTATTTAAAGACAACTGAATAATGGGAAAGCATTTTCAAGTGGTGGTAAATTCTCTATGAATGCATGTAGCCACATCTGGGAATATTTTTATTGAGATTACAACATTAAAGTAAAATACTGAACTGGTGAATGCCAGAGTGTGAACGCTGGCTTAAAAGTGATCTTCTAGTGAGAAAAGGAAAGATAAGTTCCATTTACAGAAGAAAATAGAAAGCTTTCTCCAAATGCCTTTATTGTAAAGTGCGTGTCTGTCTCCATGAAACAACTTTTGGAGCTGCTGGAGAGCTATGACGTGGAGATCCCCTCCAGCCCCAGCATTCCCTATAAGCATATGTTTAGCTTAACATTTTGCCTAGAACACTTTAACTAACTGAATGCTGGCAATATTTTAGCATTTGTGGTGCTAATTTGTATCTATGGAGATGTTTTTCATAGTCTGATAGGAAAGAGCTTTAGGGTTGTACAATATGAGATGGCTGTGTAACTTTCTCGGGGTCCTGTAAAAATAGCAAACTTACATTCTTCATTAAATTGAGGCATTCCTTGAGCAGACATTGCCTTGCTTCATAGTAAATCAGCTCCAGTACCTTTGGTACACATGAATTTACCAAGAGCATGTCTCTGAAAGGTCAACAGATTGCTCAGTCTAGTCAAAACATCTTTCCAAGTTTTAGATTGCACAAACTTCGGTCTTGAGAAAGGTCCCCTTGAGTGATTCCCTTTTTATAAAAAATATTGTATTGATTTGCCAGTGAATTTTCAGTAGGTTTCTTCTTCTTGAAACACGTTGCTAAGGCACACTGTCTTGTTTTGTATTCACCATTTGGGCAACACTTCACCATGCACTGGGAAAATCACTTTGAGGAACGTGGGCTGCTGATTAATCCAGCACTGATGAGCTGCTGTCCATGACCACCTACAGCACAAAGGTGTCCACCAAGAAGGTGGGAGGCAACACCACTTTATTTAGATTTTATTCACTGATTGAGACAAATATTTCATTTTTAGCAATGCCGTGCTTTGCGACAAAGAAATCCTGGGTCCCACTTGAGTCAGTAGAAAACACATTTGGCAGTTCAGTGCTGACTCTGTAACCGTTATTTCCCAATGGCCTGTTGCAGTACTTTCCAGCCTCACATTGTTCATGCCTTAATCACTTCCCATCTGAACTATTCCTGCTGCCACTTTTGTGCTCTTAAGTCTCATAGCTTCTCAGTGTCCAAAGTTCAGTGGCTAAATCATGGACTCAAGGAAATGGAAATGTCCCACCCTTCTCTTCAGTCACTTTGCACTGGCCTTCTACACAGCTTTAAGGACAATTCAAACTTTGCCCTTTGTCTTCCAAACCTTTCCTCTATAAGCTGAAATACAATGTCTACTCTGTGACGATGACTTTAACGAAATTTTAATTGAGCTATTCATGATGTTCAAAGGGGCCAAATGCTACCGCATTTCATATTTTTAACTGGGAACAAGAATTCTCATGAACTACAAATGTTGCATTAGGCAACATTGTGAGAAGGAGTTCCCCATGATACCTATGAACATTGTCTTCTGGACATGGTTTTCAGGAGATAGTGTGGGGATGGCAATGAAATCTAGATATCTTCTGGAGATCCCTGGAAGAATTTGGTCTTCAGTGGTATTATGAAACCCTGAGGTTCTCTCAGTGGCAGCAGCTACATATTTAAACATCAACAGCCATTGTATACAAAAAGATTGAGTGAAATTGTGGCCATCTCGAGTCAATAATAAAACATGTAATAATTAAATATTTCTCGCTTCCAAATTTAACTGTCTTAAAAGTGGAAATTCTATAATTTAGACATTTAGCCTCAGGCAGTCCTTCTACAGTTAGCAGAAGGTGATTTGGCTAGTTAGTGTAGATGTGTGTTAGGCTAAAATGCCCTTAGGAGCCAATTTCTCTCCCTTAGGAGCCAATTTCTCTCCCTTGACTGTAGACAATCTAAGGGACAGGCTTAGAATAAAATCCAGCTGTTGTATAGCTGGTTTCAGTTATGCATTGTCTTCCATGGTTTTGTCTGTATAGTCTTGGGCTCAGTCCTGCATTGTGCACTGTGCGCATTGTGCATTGTGCACTGTGTGATCCTGCCCAGAGTCACCTTGATTTCAATGGAAGAACAGGTGGTGGTTTTGGGCCACAATCCGGGTTGCATCAACCAATTATCCTTTTTCTATATTTTGCTAAAATGGAGACATTCAGCAAGTATAAACTAATTTTAATGCTATTTTGGTAGGAAATACAGAGACATCCTGATTCATAGGAAATAACAGGAAATTTTAAAATTCTGTTTACAGTTTTAAACACATTTTGTATAATTTTCTACAAAATGGAAAATCTCATTCCTGTAAAGCTCTGCTCAAGGTACAAACCTTCTCAGATGTTCGCTTTACTGTGAAAACCATTGACAAGTAAGGACTATACAGAATGTGGTGCAGCTTACTTTAGTTAAGCTGTAATTGCTTTGCAGAACTTTTCCAATCTTAAAAGTATTTTAAAAAATCAGAGTATATCAGAAAAAAAATAAAATTCATTTGCATTTTAACTACTTCTGTCAGCATGTTGTATTGCATTTCCCTTGGCTTTCACTCTTCAACCGCTGTTTCTCAGTGGTTGTTTCTCCCTCACCTCAACACTTGTTTCTCACTTAGGCCATGATTTTGTGAACACATTATTGCAAGCTAGGTGTCGATTTACACCCAGTAGTTATTGTTTGGTAGGTGCACGTGTGCACATACCTACCACAAGTAAATGCGAGCTGTTTTACCAAATTTCTAGCAGTGTCTAATGAATTAATGAGTCAAAGAAAATTGTAGAAATAATCAGTGAAAATGGAAAATACAAACTTAACTGTGAGAGGTTCAGAAGCTATTCGATCATTAGGCTTTGCAAGAGTCTTAAAAAGTGGCAGATTGTAGCAGAATATAGAGATTTCCACTTGCTTCCATCACCTTGTGTTCATAAAATTAGTCATCCTTTGCTTCCCCTAGTTCTGCCTTACACAATAGATATAGAGGAATCCACTGGGATAACCATGGAGTTCCAAACCATTGAACTATATTTATTTAGATTACAAAAACAAAAGCAGCAAACCTGACTGATGAACATCACAGACTGAAGGAACAATGCCTTTAGAAACATGCAAATAGATTTCCTTTAATTCTGGAAGGAGGTCTTTGAAATAAACAGCGTGGTAAATTATTTAGCCTCTATTTTTTTGGAGGTTGAGCTTGCTAATGTTCCAGATGTGAGAGAACAGGAAGTTCTATCATTTCCTCAGAATATGTGATGTGTAGACTATTTTTTTTTTAACTGCAGATTGGTAAAATAGTAAGAAAAATAAAACAGTCATTCTCTTATACAAATATATTATGGTATTAGTATTATTCATGACACCACTTTTTCTGATTTTTTACTTTTTCCTCAGTAACATAATTGTTTTCTACGTCGTAAGAATCAATCCAGCAGTAGAGACCCATTTTTACTGCAAGTGGGATGAGAAATCATTAGGATGATATTTTGAGAATACAATTACAGGTTATTAAGCACTGCTAATAATAATAAAACAGTATTACTAAAACAATGGAATCTATGTTGGGTATTAATGATTATTAGTAGTACATATGCAGAAATATATTTTCCACTACAAGTACTGTAAAATGCTGTGTGGCATCATTGATTAGACAGATTTCTCCATCAGTTTGTGTGATTAGATAATCCGTGCTTGAAAGGAAAAAGAACATAATTAAAATTTATGTAGATAACTGTAAAATTGTTTCCAATCTGATAGCAGCAAAAGTGGAGTAGCTGTTCAATCAGTAGTTTCCTCATTAATTCATTTTAATGGTGAGTTTTTCAAGTTTTTTCTTGTTCTATACATTCAGCTCTTCAGCACTGTGCACTTTTCTTAAATACAGAAATTACTACAGTAAACTCTTTCCCCACCAGTATATATTTCCAGTTTATGCATGTACGTTTTCTGTATTTTTCTTTAGAAAAGCAGTGAACATGAGAAATGCTGAACATCATCTTTTGATCATCCTTTTTAGAGCCCCATTCTGCACCCTGACTCTGGTTCTGTCAATAGAAGGACAGCCTCAGGTCCTCAGGGTTGTGGATGCTATGCTTGCACAAGTTAGCTGAGAAAACAGGACAAGCAAACCTGTGGAAGGGGCAGCAAGGTCCTCAGATGTCCGCAGGATATTGAGTATTAACAGAAGGAAGCAACACAGTATTAAAAATAGTTAATAACACTGTCATTTGATGAGGTTCCGCTCTGTAGTTCTTTGCAATCTGATAATTTTATTGATTCTGTAAATGTTAGGAAATCTTCCAGGAAAGGTAAAACTTGAATTATGCATGAATTCACACATCCTGAAGAGTAAAAGAGGCAAGCCAACATCTTTCAAGAACATCTTTCATTGGATCTTATTTTTAAAAATACGACATCTTATTAGCAGTTGCTGTTTGGTCTTAAAATATTTACATTCCAAGATAAATATTGACCTAGTGAATAAACAAATTTCTGTGAATGGTTTTCTCGATAAAGACATGAGTGAGTGTCTCAAACACAGGAATCAAACTAATTCACCAGTAAAGCTTACAGGACAGGGATTCCCCTGGGTCTAGTGAGATTTAAACCTGATCATTATTAAACATGATTTGTTTAATTTAATCTACTGAACTATACTTAGATTGTGTTTACTATAACTGTCATTATTAATGATTAGGCATGCTACGGCTGAAGTCATGTGAATTTTGGGCAGTATTGACGCCATAAGAATTCAAAATCTAATTCAGGTACAAGCTGCACAGAGAAAGATGGGCTATAGTCCTGTTATAGTGCCAAGTCTGCAAGAATGTCATCCTGCCTTTGTAACCAACCAAGCCTGACAGTAGGTATGTGATACCACAAATAAAGCAGCTGTGTGGAAAAATATCAAGAAGAGGTCTTACCAGTGCCCAGCTGGAGCTATATTGAGCCCTGAGTTGCATAGAACCTGAAAGAAATCTAATGTCTGTTTGTAGTCCTCTAAGTGTGTGGGCTGCTTTAGTATGGAAACCAAATTTTATTTTTCTCCACCGGCAGAAACTTCAGACCAGGGCAGTTTCATGTTACAGGGTAATAAAATGATCGTGCAAACAAGATGGAAAGGGATGTAATAACTCTGTGTTACATTTGAAGAGGACAGAATATCAATTATGAGTATAAATATCACTTAATAATTTAGGATTATTTCAAACTGTGTACTTACCTGCAGAAAAAAAATTACTTAAAACACTGCAATATAGCAACACATTCAAATTTGTCTCTGCTTCAGCTCAAAGGGACTTGTGCTCTGCAAGGTGCCAGAACTCCTTAAATTCTCTGAGATATATTTTGAGAAAGCTTCTCTGTAGAAGCGCCTAACAGACTATCAATAAATTAATGGGCTCTCGGTAAAGAGTCTATCATAAATTGCTTGGCTTCCAAGAGCTTGCCAATAGCCTACTGGAAGTTGTGCTGCAATAAGGCAAAAGGGGCACACACACCTGGCAATAAATACTGCTTTCTTGTCATGAAATAGAGCAATGCAAGAGATAAAGACATACGTTTGGACACCCGGTTCTATCTCACATGTCATCTGCAGTTGCACTGATCACTCCAAAGACTTCATAAAATTGAAGCTGTTCCCAGTATCGGATACCAGCAGTATGGATACGTCCATACTTGAACATGCATTGAGTTACTTTGTGTTGTTTCATAAAATACAAAAGAAACTGAGCCACAGTGACATAAACCAGGACTAATTTGGGGAAATCAATGACATTACTCTGAAGTTAGCGCAACTTTCAGAATAATTTGCTTCCCCAGAGGTCCACTTTTAAGAACTGTCTAAAAAACAGGAAACTACATTCAGCAATCCTGAAAACACCTTGGACCATAGCAAGGAAATAAATAGCTCCTTTCCACTCCAAGTTGTTGGCTGTGCTCATGCATTGTTTTTTGGCTGGGTAACAGCTGTGAAGAGAGGAATATTTTCCAAACGCAAATATAAAAATGCCCTTAGGATGTAGACATTTTTATCGCTCTTTGGGAACAGTGCATTCTGTTTTAGATATCAAAAATTCAGCGTACAGCACATAGTTCATACCTATTCACTAGATTTCTAATGGTGGCTGGCCTAAACAGCACTGTGCATGGCAAAGATGTAAGGAAGGAAGGACTTGACGGAAATTAAATGGCTTCTAAATATATGGTCTTCACAGAATTACATTTAGACATTCTCATTCTGTTTCCAGTCCTTCTCTTAGTGAAGTCAGTGGCAAAACTAGTGAATTCAGTGGTATACAGGCAAAATCCTTTGCTTTTATCTTGGAAAAGTCTCCATGTCTAAGACAGTAAGACATGTTTTATTACCCTGCAGAAGAGGATAAAACACCATGAGTCAATGTCTTCTACACTAAATCATCTTCTTGTTATGAAATATAATGTTCTGCAAGCCCTGAGTCATTAAAAAATAACAAGCATCCCCAACAGGATTTTTGCTGAACAGTCAAAGAAGAAACTATTTAATTTTTAATGGAATTGTAAATTTATTATCATTTAGATTTCCAGGTCTTGTTTAAAGAACAATTGAACAGTTACTCATGGTCTATTTTGTTCTGATTAGGAATGGACTGAAATTTTCTGGAAGAACATATTTCTGTGAGAAAATATGATCTGATGATATTGAAAAATATCTGAGAAGATTTTTATTCAGTTGCAACTGCTAATGGAAGCCAGACTGGCTTCCAGATTTTCATTCTGCTTGTTGTCACATTCACTTTGTCCTATTCACTAGCTCTTCAGCAGCTCTATTGAGCTAGAATTAAAAAAAAAAAAAAATCTTTGCCATCAAGGAAAATTTTATATTTTCCATTGTTTCATCAAATTCAGAGGAGAAAAAGTGGATATTTCATATTTAGTTTTAGGGGGTTTATTTTTATTTTACGGAAAGGAAAGTGCAGGTCCCACCCCAAAATATTTACTAATGAAGCATGTTAAGAAGACCCAGGTTAAGAAGAGCCAGGACATTCTGAACTTCCACTCAATCTTGGCTTTTAATCTCAAGTAAAAACCTGCAAGGAGGCGAGAAAGAAAAGTTAGTGTCAATAAATAAAACTCCTTATTCTTGACTTTTTTTCTCTCAGATTTGACATAAATGCAATTATATTATCCTAACTAGAAACTGATGGAACTGTGTGACTTCCTGATACAAATGTTGTTTTGTCAGAAAAACTACTATAATGTGCCATTAGAAATTAAGAAGACATATAAGCACAGAAAGCTGTATTAGCATTTACTTTGGGGCAAGTGCCAAATGACATAAATTCTAGAAAATGGTCACAAGAGAGTTGACTTTATGGCTGCTTTTAGCTTTCTGTGAAAGATGAACCACTGTGTGACTTCCTGATACAAATGTTGTTTTGTCAGAAAAACTACTATAATGTGCCATTAGAAATTAAGAAGACATATAAGCACAGAAAGCTGTATTAGCATTTACTTTGGGGCAAGTGCCAAATGACATAAATTCTAGAAAATGGTCACAAGAGAGTTGACTTTATGGCTGCTTTTAGCTTTCTGTGAAAGATGAACCAGCTACTAGTACTAATGGTGGAGGCACTGCCCCTTCACTGACCCTTGCAGCAAGGCTGGAGCATGGCAGAGGCTCTTACCCTAGATGTGATCAGGGAAAGCAAAAGGTCACATGTTAATATTCACATTGCAGATGTGTTTTGCTCATGGTTTCCCATCTTCTCCTCTAGCATTCTCCAAAGGTTTCCTTAAAGCCATGTCTGAGTCTGGACTTCAGTATGTGCTCAGGCTCATGTTTTTGCACGGCGTATAGACAAAGTCAGAGAGATTAATGGCCGGACTCACAATTCAAGCACTTATGTTTCTTTATAAGCCCAATTTAAGGAACTAGACTTCCCTGAGCAATTAACGTAAAGCCTGCCTGGGCAGCGTAGGTGCTCAGACACTTGTCTTAGACCCAAAAGCTTACTTGGGTACCTTTAATGGGATTGCTACACATGGTGCAGCCACAGTTTTTGGCCAAATGAATCAGTTCAGTGTTTCTCTCTGGAAGGGCTTGATTTGCTAGAAGTGGTCTGAGCACACCTGGTTCAGCAAGGGATAGCAATAAACTACCTAGGGAAGAGGCCATGTTGTCCTGATGACCTGGGGGGAAAGCACTTGCCTGGGAAGTGGAAGATCTGATTCAGTTTCCTCCACATCCTGAGGAAGTCCCAGCCCCCTCCCATTTCCCAGTCTCTAAGCTAGGCTGGGATAGGGTCACACTCCATCCTTCCTATCGCAGATAGACTACTGATAGCCCAGATGAAGAAATCATGAACCCAAAGAAAAGGTAGACAAGAGGGCTCCCGTGTGGCTTGTGCTGTGTTAGGAGTAGGGAATCTTGGCTTCTGTTCTCTGATGAAGAGTGAATATGTAAACAGCTTGGGAAGTGGGCATCAGAGTCTAAGAGTTACCTCTAAATGAGACATGTCTTTTCTGGGCAATACCACAACCTGTGATGTTGGATTGATATGGATGACTCAATGTCACTAATGAAGTCTGCAATGTGCCTGCTCTTCTGAATACATCACCACTGTCAGTGGAAGGAATATGTCAATTTTGGCCCATTTAGCAAATTAGCAAAAGTTATGAATAATAACCATGATAAGAAAACAGGAGATGACTAATGAGTTAAGATTTTTTTTGGCGAGAATGTCAAAAGACATTAAACATTTTTCAGAGATAAGAAATATAATAAGCCTCTGGACTGCCATTAAAGGGCAGTGCTAAGGCAAGCAAGAAAGAAAACACTTGTACACTTCTTCCAAAACAGAGGGCTGAAGGGTTCACACGTCTTATAAGTTAGTGGGGCAACAGAAACTCCCGTTGAAGAAAAAAAGAGGGAATAAAGTAGCAAAAGGCTGTCTTTTGCTGAGATCGCTATTCTTTCCTTCATCCTTGTCCTTCTGCCCTTCTGTTCTATCTTCTTCATCAGAGTGGAGCAGGACAGGAGGTACTGTGGTATTGTGATTAGTCCAGAGCATGGAGCATCTTGAATCTTAAATGCCTGTGTGTGTTTATGTATGTGTGCATGTGGGTATATTCATGCACTTGTACAAAATTCCATCTGATGCTGACAAAATACATCCAAAGGAAGGACTGATGGTATTTCCTCCTTTTGTTCTTGAGGAGGGTAAGACTTTTTTTTTCTGCATACAAGTGCTCCCCTGTTCCTGATGCAATCACTTTCAAAATGTGCTGTCCCACCCAAATGAGGATTGCATCCTACTTTTCTCCTCTGGGGACTGCAAGCTTTAACTTTTAGGGCTTGTCTCTACAAGTACAGTCTTTACCTCCCTCTGCCTCCATGTAGCCGAAGAGAGGGGAGAAACTGGTCCTGCATCCATTGTGTATACCCTGTACATCACCCACAGTGATGTTAATCTGACTGTTAATACTGACCCACAGTCAACTGTTAATCTTGAAAAAACAGGGTACCTCTTAAAACCTGGATGAAACCTCAAGGTGGATAGGGGGAAAAAAATCCGTAACTTTAAAATTATGTTTAATAAATAATAAAAACTTAACTCTGAGAATTTGGTGTTGTTTTGCAATGTCAGTCTATATTATCTGTTATCTTTTGAGTATATGTCTCCAGGGGCCGCAGAGGTAGGTGCTGAGCCTGGGGCTCTTTCTGACACAGAAAGGCACAGGGCCCAGAAAAATGGTAGTTCCCAGCCCTTATTAATGACAGCATGGGGAGATCTTTCTATTTACAGGATCAAAGACCAGCTGACACTTGTTCTGGCACTGAGAAGATTATAAATAAGGATCCTGCTTTTGTGAGTTCCTGAGCACCTTCAAATCTCTTTGACCTTGATGAAGAGGAAGAAGAAATTGTAAATATAACTGTCTGAAGATTCTCTGTGAAGTCCTTACGTTCACGTGGGACAGCAGTGAGAAATGTCAGGAACTTGAGCATCCTCAAGATACCACAACCTCCTTGGACTGTTCCAATCAGACACTTTTCTGCAGCAGCAAGCATAAATATTTCTGGAGTACAAAGTTATGTTTTTCTTAAATGACCATTGGAAGAAATGACCTTGTGATATGGGTGAAGTTGTATTGAATGTCTTAGATGATGAATGATGATATTATATTGTATCCGATTACATAGTTCCTGAATAGGCATAGTTTGTCTACAGGAAGGGTATTAGCTTGGATATTTGTTACCATTTCCTTTTCATGTTATGAAAACAAAAAATATGCAGATTGGCTGTGTATGGTTTGCATAAAAAGATGTGGTTGGTTTTCTGTTGTTTACCAATGAAATGCTATGTGCTATAGTAATTAAAAAAATTTCCTTCTCCGTGGCTTAACTTTATGCAGTTTTCCATTTTCCTGATTTGTGGCAGAAAACTAAACAAATGTCATATCTGGGTTTTTATCAGTAGGGTAGTAGCATGCTTTGGCAACTTGGTGTATTTTTGTCTTTAGTTTGTATAGTCTTCTATTTTTTCAATTGTTTGTCATTGGTTATTAATAATTTAATTATTAATTAATTATTTATTAATAACCTAATAAATGAATTTTTATCTAAAATGCTCTGAATGAAACAACAGGCAGAACAGAGAAGTAAATCATGACTGAACCTTCAGTTCTCTCTGCTTTTGACATCTGCCTCCTGCAAATCAACGATTTGCATATAAATACATTTAAACTGCTGCTGTTTGATTTTCTGTCATCTATTCTGGACCACTGTTGGCGTGAACACTCGTGACCATACCAAACAATGCTAAAAATCTAAATCACTTTTTAAAACAGTGTGATTTTAAAATGCCAAAACCAGACATAACCAAATGCTGGAGAATTACTGTATTATTAGATAATAACATCATCCAGATAGAGTGATTTGATGTGTGGCTTTGCTTTAGCAAAATAAAGAGAAAATGTATTGTAAAGATTTAAGACTGAAGGATTATGCATTTTATACAGATGCTGTTCAACTTAATTTTTTCAAGAAAGATTTTTTTTTTTTAAATAAAGTGAGACTTTTGAAATTGGCGACCACTTTTTCTCAGCAGCAGCTCAGCAGCGTTTTGCTCTTCTGTCCTGTGAGTCTCTTGCTTTTTTTCCCCCTACATTTCCATCATTTTTTTTCTGTAGAGCATCTCCATCGCTTCTGAAGTGTCTGCTCAGCTCCTGAAGCCCCTGCATGCGAAGTACTACTGCTGCATGGGACAGGCTGCTGGGAAGAAATGCGTGTCGTTAGAGCAGCTTACCCGGTAAGTGGGGAGTAGTAGTACCCTGATTTCAAAGAAGGGAAATGCAAGCCTGGAGGTGGTATTTGGGAGCCATACAAGAAGACTAAAGCACTCCCAGGTACCGGATCGACAACTATAAACACTAGCTTGACTTTTGTGTCCCTTTATCTTTCCCCCTGCCTTCTAAGAAAATGATCTAAGAAAAATCACCATAATATAGACACAGCCTCTGTCAAGTTTCGGTTATACCAGGATATTTGGAAAACTCTGTGGCAAACGTCTTTGTGGCTAAGAGCTTGTAAAAAGGTTTGCAGATTAAAAGCAGCATTCTTTCGGGCTCAGCTCCTAAACAGATCAAATGATTTTAATAACTGCCTTATGAATGTTTATACTGACAAAAAAATCCATAAAGGAAGGCTGAATGGCAAGTTCACCTGTGTTAAACATTGATCTCATGGAAAGACATTTAAATCCACTTTCATAAGAGAACCTTGTTTACGGTGCTGGAGTATATAACTTGGAGGCTTTTCAAATGAAATTGTTTTGGAAGAGCTTTTTTCTTTTCACTCGTTTCCTGAGAAAAACATTCAGGCTGTCAGATATAAACACATATTTCAGTAGCAACAGTTTATAATAGCTTCGGTCTAATGTAAATTTACACCAATTTTGCATTGGTGTAACTGCTGGCTCCAGATGAGCATCAGTGGAAGTGAGATCATCATCAGTTCCTGAGGAGTTGGAATAAGGAGAAAAAAAATGGTCAAGATGCAGCCATATAATACTCAGTGTATATATTTAATTAGGTGTTTATATAATACTCTGTGTGTGTGTGTGTGTGTGTGTGTGTGTGTGTGTGTGTGTGTGTGTGTGTGTGTGTGTGTGTGTGTGTGTGTGTGTGTGTGTATGCAGTATGTATAATTTGTATGTATAATTTATGTGGAGAGATCATATATCCATACGGGTGAAGCACTGATGCGCACATTTAGCTGGTGCGGAAGCTCACTTTTGTCAGTTACTAACTTAATATAAACTTGACTCCAGGCTAAGATTAGGTGGACCAGTGGGCTAAGGAGGACTCTTCCCTTCTTCTGGCTGTGCGGCAGACTTGCTCCTCCTGGCCCTGCGGTCAGGGTCCGGCTGCATAGCCACATGGCCCCCTCTGCTCTTGGCAGAATTACATTATTCCACATGATTTGTGCACCCAGAGCTCCCACTGACTCCTGGTTGCCCTTCTCTTGGAGAGGGTAGCTGCCCCTGCCAGGCCCCAACTCGTAAAGAATTAACCCGTTTTTCTGCCCTTGAGCCAAATCCATTCCAGCCAGACTGGGGGAGCTCACCATGGTTGCTTTTCAAACATCTCTGCTATTTTAGCCTGGATGTATCGGTTCATGTTACTCCAAATTCAATCTGTTTTCCCATCCATTTTCCTCTCTTGGTCTCTGTGGGTTGTTTCCCCGTTCTTGCAGCACTCCAATCAGCTCCATGCTGAATTAATGCTCTGTTTACCTTCTAGTCCAGATTGTTAACAGCGTGACCCTGGTGCATGGAGTTCAGTGGCTTTTATTAGGTTTAAATTGGTCCTTTAATAGGGCTGCTCATTCCCATCAAAGCCTGGAAGATCGACTTCATTTTTTTTCCCTTTGTATCCAAAGAAGAAAAATCAGAAACACCCGATACCTCTAGCATAGTTGCATTTCAAGTCAGTACAGGTTTGCTTTTATTTCTGGGATTTCCACTGGGTTTTCCAGTTCAAATCCCTTGCTCAAGCAACGGTTCTTTCTTTTTTTTTTTCTGGAAAAGGAAAACAAACTGCCTTCCCCCTCCCCAAGTCTTTTGTACAGCTTATAGCATAGTTCTTTGCAAATCGGCTAAATGTGAATGTTGGAGGACCTGGATTGTTTGCAGTTACTGGAATGAAGCTGCTAATCTCTTCCTGCATCTGATTTATATGTAAATAGAAAGGAGGTGCCTTGTAGGGAGTCCAAATAGGGATCCCTTCTGTTATAGGAAGCCACAGCTATGAGTCACTCCAAATGAAAAACTTAGTGAAAACAGCAATATCCCTAAAATATTTTGGAGAAAAAAAATCCATGCAAAGGAAAATTAACCTGCTGATTCTAAGCCCACATTACAGGGCTGCTTTTTTTCTGAGTGTTCATTCCCTTTGCTTGAGCTAATAACAGTGCCTTATTACAGAAAGTGGTTTTAAATTGTACATAGAGCCAACCCTTTGAAGCTTAATGGCAACGTGGAGATGAGTGAAGATTTCATGTGTTGCACCCTCAGAGGATCACTGGCATGAATGAACACTGCAGAATAAAAGTGATAAGCAAAACAGGGGCATTACAGAGCTACTGTGAAGTTTATGGCTTTATTGAGATGCCAACTCTTTTAAAAAAAAAAAGCCCCACTGTCCAGGGAGGGGAAGTGGCTCCTGCTCCCTGCGTCAGGGTGGGCAGTGGGAGCACTCCCTCATTCTCAATCTCTCTCTCAGGGCCAAAGGCTGAGTTTCAGGCTTGGTGGATGGAGAGCCTGTGCGCGAGGCTGAGGCTCAGCGTGGGTGCCCGTCCCTTGTGTGTGCTCCTTATGGGAGCTCACTGTGTCGCATCACCTTACAGAGCTTCTCTTTTCTGAGCCTGTTTTTGTTTACTCTATTTCTTCATTTTTTTTTTCTCTTTCCGATGGGAAGAACCATGGTAAATCAGAAAAAGCTCGAGTCAGTCGGACTCGTAAACGCTACCAATTGCACATATCATTCGCCTCTCTGTAGCTATGAACACCTTCACCAACGAGTGTCAGCTATCTTGAATGGCATCCAGAGATGTGCTCTATCTCTCAGTACAGACAGCCCATTGCTATCTATAGCCATTTTCCCTTTATGGTTTCAAAGGCTGTCAGAATGAGATAGGCAAGCTTTGACATCTCCTCCCAGGCTGAACCTGAGCCCCTCCCTGGGTCTGGTGCCAGTCAAACTTAGGTCTGCAACGCGCATGGAGATGCTCAGCCCTGCGAAGGCTGTGGCTGTTGTAGGCACAGTGGAGGATGAGACCCCTAAGGGACTCTGCTGTAAAAGAGGCGGTGTGTCTCCAAAGCAAAGTGCAAAGTGCCATCTGAGCACAATCTGAGCAGGCTGAGGTGGTGAAATCCCTTCTAACTCACACCTCAGGTGCCTGTGCTCTTCTTCAGATCCAGTGCTGAAAGTATCAGAATACATTCAGCAGCCTTCGGTTGCACCTTAGATGATATCCTCAGGTGGATCCTTTATGAAGGGATAGCCCTGCGGGCTGTGGCTGTTGTAGGCACAGTGGAGGATGAGACCCCTAAGGGACTCTGCTGTAAAAGAGGCGGTTGCAGAGGTGTCTCCAAAGCAAAGTGCCATCTGAGCACAATCTGAGCAGGCTGAGGTGGTGAAATCCCTTCTAACTCACACCTCAGGTGCCTGTGCTCTTCTTCAGATCCAGTGCTGAAAGTATCAGAATACATTCAGCAGCCTTCGGTTGCACCTTAGATGATATCCTCAGGTGGATCCTTTATGAAGGGATCCTGGAGTAGGTAGATACTGCCCAGATTCCCTGGTCATCTGGAAGCATGAAGTGGAAATAACTTTCTGAAAATGCATCCATGCTGTGAATATATAAAATAATATCCCTATATATAGAGAATATATATATTTAAAATATCTAAAATATTCTCTGATGTGCTCCACTGGAACACTGCTGCTTTCTGAAACACCAAAATTAATGTTGGCAAATCCAGGTGATGGCTCTTTATCCACTCCTTCTCTCCCTCTTTCTCCAGGGTTCCTCACACCTTTCGGTTTCAAGCAGTCTTGCTGTGGTTTTACCATCCGCCTTCCCTCTGTTTTGTAGCTGAATGCTCCAGATGCCTCCACCCACGGGTTTCTGTATACTGGGTTTATGTAATGAATAAGAACGCCTAGATGTGGCTCCTGTAAAAGTATAAATGTGTAAATTGAAGTTGTCCAGTTCTCTTCAGGGGACTTTGTATGGTATCCCTAGATTTTTATGCAGTAAACAGGAGAAAAAAGCAGTTTTGCAGGAGGGATTGTAATGCCTTTCCAGTCATTCAATTAATGTCACCTGAACTCCATAAATTAATGTAAGTAATCATAATTTAGCAGCACCATTAAAAATGAACAAAATCCCAAGAGATCTAATCCTGATTTTTTCAGTTTAATTAATAGGTCATTCATTTGATCATTTATTTGGTTTATAATCTCTTGACCTCCGTATAACCTGAAGCAGCACCACTGTGGCTAGAGGAGAACAGAAAATAAGGGACCAAATAAAAAAAGTTGTAAATCTAACCTAATTTTTCTGTGCATCAGTGCCACTGTAATTTTGATTTGATCTAGGTACACTGAGTATTCAAACATCCTTCCTAATTTGATTATCAGCAAGATAAAATATGGAGTTATTCACCTGCATCTGTGTGCCATATATGTTTGCCTTGGCAACATTTCACAGAAGGCATATCTTAAAAAGTATTAATAATTGCTGTCCAGCATCTGAATGGACAAAAGCTAAGCAAATCTAGCAGTTTTTATCTACTTTCCATTTGAATCACAGCTGTAAGAGGAGGCAAACTCAGGATTTTGGCCAAAAATTGACTTTCATCTGAAGTGGCCAGCAAGCAAACCCTGAAGGTGAGGAATCCAGCCTCATGGTGACAGTTAACATGCCCTTGCAAAACTCAAGAGGTGTGGTTTGAAAGCCTTGTGTCCTTGTTGGAAACCTTCCCCTTTGCGCTCCTCCTCCTTGCATAGCAGTATTGTTAGTCTGATCTCTGTTTATTTTTCAGAGGCCCAATTTAGAAGCAATCCTCTAAAATATTTATGACTTCTAATACTTTTCAAGTTGTTCAAAGAAGCCATGGAATGAAGTTTAGGTCCTCGGAATAGCTATCGGCTTAGGCTGAAGTCAGTGAAGTTGTGTCAGGAACCAAACAAGTTTGTGGCATTTGACATTTTTGATCTAATGCTAACTTCTTGGTTAGTATGCTGCTCATGCCTGCTAATAGTTGAAATCTTTTTTCTCTCAGTTTTTCTGCTGTGAGATTAGATTGCTTTAGGGTCTCATCTAACAACAGTTTGCTAAATATTCTATGTACTAGACCTGGATGTTTGGACTATGTTCAGACCGTCTATTCCTAAATCTTTTATTTGGTCATCATTTCTGCATTGGTTTGGTACTCTGCAGTAGGTGGTCTGAAATGACCCTTTGTCACTCATTTTGTGGCTGATGGGGTATAATAGTAGCTGTCACCTAAAGAAAAGAAAGACGTAGCTAGCGAGCTGGTCACTTGTGGGTCTGACGCTCCAGATTTGCAGAGAACGAGCACTCAGCATCATAGGCCAGATCATCCAGGCAGAAATGCTTTGTCAGAACAAAGAAGTCTTGGCTGTGTTCAGACTGTCCTATCCATTTTCCTGCAGTGGCAACTGGTCTCACAGGACAGAAACTTTTAATTAGATCTACTATCTTGTAGACTATATCAAATCAACACAGTCATATATAAAGCAGTATGCCTACTAAATGCATTTTTTTTCTCATGCTGTATGATAGGGTATCTGGAAAGTACATAACATTGGATCCAAATCCAAGTGAGACGGATGATCATTTGCCCTTCTTGAAAGCCTGTATCTTTTTAATAGCAGAAAGACAATATGCACTAATGACTTCAGAAAAAAGTATCAAAAAGCATGCACTAGCTTGATAATTTTTACCCTGTTCATTTTATGGACTGAAATGCCAATGTATACAGTCTGTATTTAGGTAAGAAACAACCACAGAAATAAAGTCATACAGTTAATGAACTACTGGATTTTGCTAAAGCTGCTAGCTAATAGGTTCTCCACACTTGAAAGCTTTAAGTCTAAACTTGCATGTCACAATAATTTGTTATAGTTCAGACAATAGTTTCCAGCTCCGCTATGGAGCTGGCTAAATTAAATCTTATGGCTCATATTATGCAGGAGCCAGATCAGGCAACTGCAACGTTTCTTTCCAGCTTCAGGAAAATCCATAAAGAACAGTAAACACTAGTTTTCCACATATTCTCCACTTTTTTCTCCACTATCTGCTACCTAGAAAAGTAGTAGTAAATGTAGTAGTTTAAGCATCTCTCCATGAGAGGCTGGGAAGAATTCTGTTGAGCCTGCTGAGCTTGATTCAAAACTAGTGTGTAGGTAAAATCTGTGTTAGGACAAAAAGAGCTAGGAGCCTCCTCCTGGAGAGAAGTCTTCCTACACTTGCACTGCCAGCCCAGATACATGAATGAGGCCTTTCCAAGTGCTCTGGCTGGATTCCTCTTTGTGCCCCAGGCTGGGTGACACGGTTTGCAATGCCTCCTCTCTGCTGCTCTAGCGTTTTTCCTTGCATGCACTTCAGCCTGACCACAAATGCAGCAGAACTATTCCAATAGTTCTATTGGAATAGTAATTATAGTAATAGAACTATTCCAAAGGCATAAAGAAAAAGAAGCAATGGTCCAGAAAATGCCACACGGAAGCAGCTGTAACAACATCAGTGGTGGTGTCCGGGAGGAAAGGACAAATTTTTTTAGCAGAAGAGGTGAGTCATACACTTTTTGCTTCAGAGTTCTTGTTTGAGAATATTGCCCATGGATTCTGCCCTGAATTTACTTCCTTCCCACTTTATAGTAAAAAGCAGTGGTAAAATATTCCCTAAACTCTTTAGGGTTTTAGATAATGGGATATTTTGCCCTTATTAGAGTAGACTAAATAAGCATTTCAACTGTTAGTTCCTCTAACACATTACTTTCCGGATGGGAAACTCTCTGTTCGGTCCATAGCTTTGAAACTTCTCTTCTGGTAGAGAGATGCTATCTATAAGCGCTGACTTTCAGCTCTCTTTCCTTAGCAGCAGTGACTAGCAAAACTATTTGAAAAGGAGACTTCTTCAGAAAATTCCACTAGAAAGGTGGCAACAGCAGCTCGCTCCTCTGCAGAGCCGACGCAAAATGCTGCTGCGCACGTCTCCAGCCAGGGTCTCTGCAGAGCCCACGCAAAATGCTGCTGCGCACGTCTCCAGCTGCTGCCCTCTGTGCATCATGCCAGATTCTTGGGATTTCTCTCAGTGGACTTCTTGGGAAGTTCATTTCAGGTGCTTTGCCATCAATGAACTTAAAATGCAAAGGAATCAGGAGAAATAGTATCATGCAAAGAATTTGGAGCAGAGAAAAGAGAAATTTCTCAGCTGAAGAATGGCTGGTTGGTGCCAGATTTCACAAAGGGCTTCCAGATGGAGTAAACATTTACCAGAAAGCAAAATATAGTCTTGTGTACTAACCGGTGAAAAATAGGTAGTATGATTTCATTTTACACCAGTGTTAATCAGAAGTCATGCCGGCGGAGTCAGTGATCCAGCTTCAATAGTGTGATGCTGAGTTCTGTAAGATGAGAAAGCGGAACAGTGTGGTTCACATTACTGTGAAGTAGACTGAAATAAAAAGCATAAACTTTACAGAGAGCCTTAATGCACTGAGTGCTGATCACACATTACATCTTAATATTTTGACTTATTGGCATTTTGAGCATTGGCTGTTGTAAAATTACAGTTTTCTCTCAAAATAAACTAAAAAGCTATTATATATGGCTGTTTGCTCTCTACCAGCTCTTCCTAAGTGTCTGCCAAATACGGAAGAAGCAATGTTGCATTTCATTCGAAGTATTAAATAAGTTTAGTAAGTGATTATTAATAAGTTAAGATAACGTATGAGAATTTTTTGACTGTGGAACAAGTATATCAGTGTTATTTAGTCCAGTAATGAGTAAGGGAAGAATAAACCGCATTTCACCTCTTGTGTGTGCAGCTGTGTCTATGTGTATTTGTGAACACAGATCCTTTGCTGTAATTTTGAGAAATACATGGATGGAATTCCTTCCTCCTTTAAAATTAGTGATGTCTGTGACACACTGCTTTTCAAAGCACAGTATTACTCAAGAGTAATGTTTTTGCCTTTGCTAAATGCATATGCCTGTTTCTACACCACGACCGGTACGATTCGTAGTGGTTGGAGGCTCTGTCAGTAGGAGCAATGCACCTGGACACCACTCTTCACTTTAACCACACACTTGTAAACACTCCCATGGCAGCAGATGGGAATATGATGATTTCTTTTCCCTTAAAGAGCTCAGAATTGCTTGGTTTTCATTCTGTTTAGTTATATAAAAAACCAGAGAAATCAAAGACTCCAAGCGGTGTTAGCGGAAATAGCAACATCTGTCTACTTCAAAGCACAGAGGGCTACATGCCTCACTCCTTCAAATGTGCCACGGTAGGACAGGAAAAGCAATTTAACCCAAAAATCTTCAATCTGTAGCATCAAAGCAGGTCTAATATATATTTTTCTATTTAAAGCTCCCAGAAAGTTTTGTGCATTACTTTGGTTTGCTTGCACTCTTAATAATGCTGAAATACTTCTCTCGAGCACTCACCCTGGTTGGGTGAGAGTGATCCTGGCACAGTCGAGACGCAGCTGAGATAAGCAGACCAGGAGGGTTTGGAGAAAGCCTTCCCCAGGCGGGCTGAGGTCTGATGGACAGGCTGCCTCCCCAAGCCGCTGGCCCCAGACATTTTCCAGGATGCTACAGGGACCACTTGGGACCGGCGGCACAGTCAGGTTTTGCTTTAACTCCCTTTATCAGCATGGGTGAAAATATGGTGCTTGTTTAGTGCTAGCAGTAATTAAAGGAAGTTACTGCTCCAGCTGAAGTTCTGATTTCTTTGGGGTACGCCACAAATCATAAGCGGTCCTTAGGGCTGTGAATTGCCATGTGAATGAATAAAAAGGAAGGCTACTTTGCTGTCCGAGCTTCATGCCAGTCTGGGTTTTCAAGACTGTTAGCTGCCAAAATGAGTTGCAAGTAAATGAAAGTTCTCTTTGTGCTGCATTTTCTTTCAACGTTGCCGAAACTACAAAAAGCCTATCCAGTTTTATTAGAGAGCTGGAAGATAAATGAAAAATTAAAAGGGCTTATCTTTTTTTTTATAACCAAAATCACTCAAGCTCATTTGAGCCAGTTTTACTGATGTGCTGTAGCCTGTGCTCTTCAGGGATCGGCATGTGGCACCGTATGAAGCAAACAGATGGAGCAGATCAGAGATTTTCCAGTTTCCTTCTCAGAACTGAGGAAGCACGGAAAAAATAAGAGCCAGACTTCAAATGGTGGAAAGCGTTATGTGTTGGTTTCATGTGCATTTGCATATACTACACTACATGTATCAAGCACAACTCAGGCAGAGGGATTGCTATTACATGTCTTAAATTGTCCATCTTTAAATCTGATTTCTGAAAACATATACCACAAAGAGAGGCAGAACATACAGCAGATGCCCTTTAATGGTGTATTATATTTTTCATACACTGTTAATCTTTGCTCATTCGTTTTGCAAACAGGAGTAGCATATGAGAACATGTATTTTCTTAAACAAGTACTGTTTTAAGGATACCAAAATTTCTATTATTAGTAAAAGCATATCAAGTCAGCCAAATTGTGGATTATAAACACATGTTTACAGTAAATGAAGAAAATTCTTCAGATCTGGCAAATATGGTCTATCATTTGCTGTTTTGCCCTCTTTTTACTTCAATACTTCTTTCCTCTTATATAGGAAACAGGAACTCAAGTGGGCTACACCCCTGTATTTTCAGCGTACCCCGGTGACTGGAACAGTTCCACGTGAGCTGGTGGCATTGATGTGCCCATGCTGCCATGCACAGCGCTGACACAGCCAGACACACGCCATCTCTCCATTGCCCCACACTCACTGTTCAGCACCAGTTTTCACAATCCTCTTTACAAACTGAAAAAACATTTTATAAAACACCAGAATTAGAGAATTCCCCAATCTGCAACATTTGTGGTCACCAGTACTCAAGGCTTAGGTTTGCTGAATATTGGAGGCAATATTCAGAGGTACTTAGGAATTTGTCTCATCTGAAAAAGAATCCAAATCACTTTCCAAAATTACAGACCCTCATCTACCGATTGTATTTCTTTTTGGGGGGAATGAGGGAGCTAGGCAGACCCTGCAGTGTGTAACTACCTATGCT
>NW_008796110.1:7099684-7135812 GCF_000699145.1 Aptenodytes forsteri
CTGTTTATAAACTGAAAAAACATTTTATAAAACACCAGAATTAGAGAATTCCCCAATCTGCAACATTTGTGGTCACCAGTACTCAAGGCTTAGGTTTTGCTGAATATGGAGGCAATATTCAGAGGTACTTAGGAATTTGTCTCATCTGAAAAAGAATCCAAATCACTTTCCAAAATTACAGACCCTCATCTACCGATTGTATTTCTTTTTTGGGGAAATGAGGGAGCTAGGCAGACCCTGCAGTGTGTAACTACCTATGCTCACTCTGGTAGCTAGGTAGAAACATTTCAGCACTATCAAGAAGTATTTCAGCCCTTTTCTCTCCAACCCTTTTGCTGAACTTTGACCAGTATCAGTGGTTTTTTACTTTAATACTAAATATAATGAAAAAGAAATAAATATCTTCTATCTAACATAGGAGAATTAACACAGTTAAACACAGTACAGGATCTCAGGGGTTTTTGATAATCATGATGCTAAACTCAAGATTCAGCTTTGGTCTCTTCATGGTGGCAGCCTGTGACTGTTCTTGTTCATTTTCCTCAATGTTCCTGTGCATTTTCACTGGACTCTTCCCTATTTTTCACTTGCTTGCCATACACAGCTAAATCTTTCTTCTATTTTCATCCCTTTATGGTTGTTCCTCCAGCTCATTGAAATAGATTGTAAAGAGGCTCCTGTGTATGAATGAAATGCTTTTCCCAACAGAGAGGTGGAGACATGCTTTGCTCTTGAAGTTGGCCAAGGGAAAGTACAGTAACTGTTATTAAGATCTGGAGGAACCCGTTGAAGAAGATACTAACACAGATATGGCAGAACTGAATAGGAACCCCTCAGAATTTGGCTTGTTCGGGTGGCGTGAAGATGTGGTAGACACTGTAACGTGGCCTTCAAAGGAAGGCAGCCAAGTCAAAGTCACAAAATCCTACAGGTTCAGGAGAAGACTAAAACCAGACTTTTGCAAGCGGGTAACTCATGATTGTTCTGCTTGAATTGCAGAGGCAGTGCAGACCGAGGCTGTTAGCTCTTCCTTGTGAGCACAGCAGCTAAGGGACTTGAAAACCCCGTAAAAATATTCTCCCCCGTGAGAACCCAGTTACACCAAATGCTTTGGCATTTGGGGGCAGTGAAGGGTAGGGGAGGAAGAAGTAGTTGGGAGCAGGGAAAATCTCCTAAAACTGAAAAGGTTTCTAATACGTTGGCAGGTGTTCTGCATTAAAAAATCATCCTCCTCTTTCTCCCCTTACTCCAACTTGTTCTGCCTTCCCTGGTGATCTCCAGCCCTGGCTTGTGTCAGGTGTCAGACCATGACTGATAGTGACCTGGGTGATCATTACCGTGGGGCAAAAGCTCTGCTGGAGGATGAAGGTCAAGGCAAGTGTCCAGGACAGACTGGGCAGCCTCTGAAATGGTTAGGAGGTCATCTCCTTACAACTGGTGAATGCTGTGAATACTAAATGAGTACAGATCTACCTATTTCCTCATTGCTCTCTTTCTGCCCCAGTAAATCCAGGAAAGCACTTTCACCTACTTGTTCCTACAGGCAGATGAGAGCCAGCCCAGAGCAGTCCTGCCTGTAAGGACCATGGATTGCACTTTGAATTCTGTCACTGCTACGTAAGGGAAGAGGAAAGCGAGAAAAGGATAAAGCAAGGCTCTGTCAGGGGACATTTTATCAGCTGATAAAGGATGAGCTATCCAACAACTAGTTTACAGGCTGCCTAAACTGTCCGAGATTACTCTTCCTCAGTTTCAGGAACGGGGTCAGTTTGAAGTGTTTGCACAGTACAGCTCTCCAGAAGAATCTCCCATCAGATTGGGCCCTTGAGCTTGGATCACAGGCTAGAGCATTTTAAGGAGGAGACGCTGGTGGACTTTTAAAATCCTAGCTCTCAGACAGCCTTCGACAACATGGCAAAGTTTCTGTTCTACATTTTTCACATTTAGATCATAGCTGGTGTTAGAAAGAACCAATTTTAAAGAACCACTTGATTCTCACACATGAGACTTCATCAGTCATATCCCTCACAGACTGGCTTTTAGAGACTCCTATCTTGCCTTCCCAAACATATCTCCCATGGGTCTGCCATATACCCACACAGACCACTCGTAGAGGGAGGAGGAAAACACATCCAAGAATAAGCAATGCTAAAGGTCAATGCTTTTCCAGGCTTTGATTCAGAAAATTGTCATTTAGAGGTTTTTCAGATTCTGCAGCCACCCATTTGAACTCCCTGAAGGAAACTTCAAGGAGATAAGATTTGGCAATAGTAATAACAACCAACTAGTGGGCTGCCGTATGGACTTCCCACCTGCTTGCTCATCAGCCTTCTCAGATGTCATGGGACCTGATAGCAAGGGGATCAGGTAAAACAACTGCTAGCAGGGCTGCTAACGATGTGACAGTTGGAGAGCCCTGCCTGAGTGCTTGCTTGTCAAAAAATCCCTCCTGCTGTGACACTGGGCAGGTCCTGATCATGGGAGTGGGACTGAGTGTTGTGGGACAGATGTAAACGCTAACATGCTTGTGTTTGACCCAGACTCACAGGCTGGCTGACCCCAGACCACAACCTCTGCCGTTTCATCTGCATGCAATGTTTCTGGTTGACATAGCTTTTATTTTTAATGGCTTTTTATAATGAACTACAACTTACTAAGTGCTGTTTTTAGTTATATATCCATAATGTATGCTTTAGCTGTAGCAAAGAAAGCAGCATTTTTAATTGAGAAGAGTTTCCAAAACAGTTACATTTCAATCACAGAGGCTGTGCTCTCTTCTTTACTTAAACAGCAGCTGGTATTAATTAAAATGAAAGAACACCATGATCCCGGTGGTCTGAGAGCTGAATGTGACTCAGAGGCCTCCTCGTCCCTTTGAAGGTGCCTCCTGTGTGCAGAGGATGCCAGCTCCTCCAGGGTATGGGATGACATAGGTGTGTGACCAAGTACCCTGCAAAACTGTTTTGCCTTTTCTTTAAAGAAAGTATTTATTGCAGAGTTGCTATGGCCTTGATGTTCCAAGGGTAGAAGAAATATGTGACTACCTTTTAGTAGAATAAAACTTAGGTGTTACATAAAAGCACTTAATAAACAAATTACTTATTAAAGATATTCTCTCTTCCCATAAAATTTGCCTTATTTAGAACAAAAAGATTTCAGAAAAAGTTTATCTTAAAAACAGTAGCTGGCCCACATATCTCCTCATCTACACTTACCTTTCCCAGATCCAGAGGACCGAATTCCCTCCACTCAGCTTGTCTGTGTCAGTCTCTCTGTTTAGGAGGTGTCTCTCAAGCGCATCTTCCATTCCAAGAGCTTTTAAAACTCTTTTAATCTTCCTTTGTGCTCCAGTTCCCAGGTTGCGTAAACAAAATGACTGATATATTGGAGTTTGGACTTTTAAAACTAACAGCTGGCTCCTATTGCCATTGCAGTCTATACCTATGGAGATTTTCAGCCATTTTGGTTTCTATATAGTTACTATGTAATCCAGTCTACAAGGAAATAGAGTAAATATTCCCAAATTCGCTCACTGACTTAGATCTTGTGCTCTGAGAGCAGCAATAAAAACATGGAATAAATATGGACACAGTTCATTTTCTGTAACAGCCACAAGACAAAAAGATGGTCAACTGAGTCTCACTAACAAGCTGTTACACTTACCTTGACCAGCGTGACCTTCCTGAAAAAGGCACAAAGTTCTTCTTAGCAGATCTTTCACTGAGAATGAATATTCATCAGTGACGTGGAGCGGTTAACTACTTTCACCAACATATTTGCAGTTGCATTCACACGAGACAGTCTTGTGTATGAAATTTTAAGTTCCTGGAGTGCAAATGAAGAATATGGCACGGTGGAGTTTCTCAATCACCATTTCAATTACTTTCTTGTCTCTTTTGGTTAAACTTTTTTTGTAGACACAGCTACATTGGAGGATGTTCTCTGAATCCTGTACCTCTCCCGAGTCCTTTGCTCTGTGAACAGGTATGATGGTTTGGGATCTGAACTGATATAAAAGAACACATTTATTTTTCTTCTCATGTCGTTACCAATGGAGAGAGTCTCATTTAAAATGCTAAACCTGGAATCTCAAAACCTGCAGTTTTGGTGGGCTTTGGTACTTCTGGTTAGACCTGTGTAACTGTTGTGTTTATGAGTCTACAAACACTATAACATCAGCCTCTTCCTCCTGCTCTATGGCATGAAATCAGTATGGTCCCAGTTATAGAGCACTGAGGGTTTACTGTCTTACGCATTTCTAACAAACATGATGAAGGACACGAATGCAGTGGCTTTGTCTCTGAGACACCGGCAGAAGTGAGGCAAAGGGATGCGAGAGCCATGCAGCACCGGGGAGCTGCTGGCAGGGAAGGAGCCGTCCCTGGGGGACACGGCAGGGACACAGCCAGCACCACGCTGTAGCCCTGAGCTCCTCCTGTGGATTGCTCTGGCGATAAGCGCCAGGGCAAGTGACATGATCGAGGCCTGAAGTCTTGCTTCTTCTGGTCGAAGCAGGACGCCAGCATCAACCGATGGCTGCAGCCTGGGGATGTTGCAGCCCGGGAGCGAGCAGGCGCCCAGCCCTCGCACAGGGAGGAAGCTTGTCCCTGTGCCGCCGCTGCTGCAGATTGATGGCCACTGTCATTCTTCAGTGAGGGACTTCAGGGAAAGAAAATGTGCAGAGTCTCATTATATAAGCTCACTGAAAGGGGTGAAGATTTAACCTAGTGTGAAGCTGAGCAGTTGAATTGTTTGCAGCTAAAATGCAACTGAGAGGCAGCTGCAAGTTTCCCATGCAAAGCCAAATAATGTCCACCTTAGAAATCCTGGAGCTGTGGTGTGCGGCAGGCTTTATAGTCTGTGAGATATGACAATTAATTACAAACAGGATTTGCAATTCCTTTGGGGTGGAGAGAGAATCTCACGTCAGCATTTTGACTTGCAAATATTCTAAAATGTCTCCCACCATAGGGAAACTAAATCTTATCTTTCCAGGCATATAACGATTTGTACTAATTAAAGGAATACAGGACACTGCTGATATCTGGTCCAATAAAAATAAGTGAACAAAGCAAATAGACATACAAATAAAAAAGAGATCTGATATGGCATCGTGTAAAGTTTAATCCAAATAAGGCTATGAGTGGGTCCTTCGTGGTGCTTCATCGACATTAAAAAATGTAGTTAGTCGGTAAATGTACAACAGCTGGCAAATATCATGTGCCAAGTCTTATTTTAGACTAGTAAGAGAAAACTGAGGCTCATTAAACTGCTGCAGTGATTCCCAGGACAGCCAGTTGGAGATTTTAGAACATCTTCTTCTTTCTGATGCTACTAAATTAGTACACTTCATTAGGGAACCTGTGGCTTTGAAAATGAAAGAATACACAGAAGTCATTGGATTGATGAAAAGAAAGCAAACAGAAACCTGAGAAAGGCAAATAGCCCATCCCACCCTCAGTTCACTTAAAATGACTGAGAAGCAGGCATGAAAGCAATTCACTGTATCGCTCTTGTCATCTCTTGCACAGACAGGAGAGTGTGACAGTCAGTTTAATAAGCCCTGAAGAGTTTTAATCAAATTTCTGCTTTTAAATACTATTTACGCATCTGCCTGCAAATGGAATCCATTTTAGAAAAGCTAATTATAGATTTTTAAAGCCCTATAAAAGTTATAACAGATTTTTTTTTTTTTACTTTTAAAAAACAACCAACTGAAAATACACCCTGCAGAGAAAATAGCAAAAATCTTATTTCTAGGGACTTCAGTATTTTCTTTTTTTGTTTGTTTTCTCTTCTTCACTAATAGAAATATTAAAAAAAAGTTCAAGTTAGGACTGTACCCTCCGTCACTACCAGTTAAATGGAAAAGATTTTTTTAAAGACTAATTTAAATTTCTGCTGAGATGAGCAGTGTAACTCAGACTGCAAAACGACTGAACGAAAGGAGCACACAGAGGATGATAATGCTAAATGCGTCAAGCAGTGAAGAAGTTCCCATACGACTTGTTCTCAGGTTTGGTTGTGTACAACCTCATTGAAGTCCGGGTAAAGGTGCTGCATGTAGAAGTAAGGAAGTTTCTGGTTTTTCTATGCGATAAATGTCATGTATCCCCCATCTAAGGGAAGCTCAGTGAGTGAAATCTCCAGCACTCTGAATCTGCAGTCTTCAGCGCAGGTTAAGCTCTGTGGTCAGTCAGGGACAGTTTTGCTTGTGATGATGTGGAGAAGTGGTGGCTGAGGGGCTCCCTCGGTCCCCTTGCTGGTGCTGCCTGGGCTGCTTGCCTGTTCCACACCTGGATGCTCTGTCTGACCTTCCTCCTGAGGGGTTTCTCACCCTTGCCTGCTGGGTTTTGGAGGGGTTAATCTCTCTGTAGCTTTATGGTGGTGCTCTGAGATGGCGTGATTTCATTTTTCAAGGAGTAAACAGCAGTGCTGGAGAATTTTCCTGGACCACCATTGACCTTGAAATTCTCCATCTCTTAGCCTGGCAGAGCTGGATTTCACGAAGCACCTCCTTTTGGCATGAGTATGCCTTGCAACTCAAAGGGTGATTAGACAGCAATATATGATTATAAAGTCTGGGTTGTTTTTTTTTTTTTAATCTGAGTGGACAGACTATGTGCATGATAGTGAATTTGGGACATCTCCCTAAGATGTTTTAGAAAGTGCTTGTAGCAAGGGCTATGTGTTTTCAGATATAAATACAAACACATGACATAAACATCCTTACAGGATATTTTGTATTTTTTTCTTGTTTTTATTTTTTTCTTGTTTTTCAGCTTTACAAAGCAATAAACTCCTAATTGTAGAAATGTGGACAGGAAATAACAAAATAAGAGTTGTTATCTGGAGAACTGTAGGCTGATACATCAGATGAAAAAATAATTCAAAACATATATATTCAAGAAGAAAAAGAAAAGATAATTGGAAAGCAGTATTATAGAAGAGACCTAAGGGTAGCATTAGACAGGAAATTACAAAGCCATTTCAAATGCAATGTAGTAATAACGTACATGGAATAATAATAATGTTTTATCCATCTGACTGAAGATCTCAGAATGATATATAGGCTTCATACATAGCAATCATTTTGCCCATCACTGGGAAATACTCATCTTCAAGGTTCTTTTTCTTATATTTTATACTTTTGCTACCTTTTAAGTACATATGGTTATTTGTAATTACATTTTGCTGCTCAGGTCTCTGCTGCATGGTGGTGGGGGTGTTGTCAGGACTCCCAGGGCTGTTAGAGGGGTGAGGGCAGTGGCTGAGTTTCACTGAAGCCACGTTGGTGTGTTTGGAGCAGCTGCTGATAGGAATCACCCTTCAAGGGACCTCCCAGTTTTCCTTTTAAAGCTGCCTTAGTTTTACAGAAAGCGTTCAGCTGGAGCTTACCCTAGAACGTCGGTGTCCTGGGCAGCCCCCTGCCTGCACACAGCTGTTCAGGGAGCCCTGAGGGAGAGGAGGTTTTCCTTGGTGGAGGTTTTCAAGCAAATATTGGGTTGGTTTGGAGAGAAAATGGCTTGTGCCAGAGCATCATGGGTTTACACTTTACAAACAGAGACTAGCTTTGAGCGATTTTATAGCACCTGGGTGATCCATGAATATAACTCATTAATTATAAGCTTAACAGAGGATCCACTATTATGTGTTTAAAGAAAAAAATGCAGTCTAATTTGTCATATTTGGGGGTGGTAAGCTCTTGCTTGGTGTGCTCATACTTAATTCAACAAACATACAGCACTGTTTGCCTATGTGGATATCCAAATCAACCATTCAGAAAACAGCACCAGGGTGAACCTGAGGAATAAAGTTACTACAGCTATTCTCTGCTACTTCCTGGCATTTCAGTTAAGGTTAAAGACCCCTTTTAAATGTCTTGGTTTTCTACGGTCATTCATCTTTTTCATAATATTCAAACTGTAAGAGCCTGGTTTTCTTCTAATCAGCACTCCATGATTTTATTAACTGGCCTGATTTAGCTTAAATGCACAACAACACGTTGTAGGGCACATACAGAAAAAGACTACTCACGTTCTACCGTGATTTTTCCAGAATTCTTCATAAGCAGAGATACTTGTTACGAACATTACAGTAAACATCAGTCTTGAGGAAACACCCGGGGTTCAATGATAACAGCTGCACGCACACCACTGCAATGTACAGTAGAAGCTGTCAAATAGTTTGTCTTGGGGAAAATGATTGCACTGACTGCCTGATGCTCTGTGCATCCAGAAAAAAATGTAAGAAGGAATATTTTCCAATACAGATATGAGTACTTGTCGTTCCTCTGCTGGTATGTACTTCCGCATGTGTCTACGTACTAGTTTCCATTTATGTAATGGGGATTTTGCAGAAGGAGGTATTCACCACTGAAGTATTTAGATCCTGTGGCTGCAGGTACAGCTTTGGGTTTAGAAGCTGAAGAGAGCCCAGATGCTTCCAGCTTTTGTCAGTTCCTGCTCTCTGAATTGCTTTGGACGCTTGATCCAGCTCCTACAGCCAACGCATTGCCCTTCTTGCAGTTAGTAAAGTAAAAGGGTATCATCTTCACACTTCTCTGCAGGGCTTGCTTTGGAAGATATACTGAGCAGGAAAAAAATATGCCTTGCATGTTGGAAAAATGTGGCATATAAGGCTTCTTATGCCCTTATATAGAGAAAGGATACTCTGGAGTGCTTGAAATGCACAAAATAACTGTGGGGACGGGCTGGACTCTGAAATGCAGATGTCATTGTGGAGGGTCTGTCCTAAGGCTGCTGGCAATGTGAGCACCCACCAGAGTCACCCCTGGCTGAGATCTGGAGGTTGTGCTGACAGACTCTCAGTAGATGGAGAAAATTTCAGGGCAGGGTGATTAAAATGACATTGCTTTACTGACACATTGCGCACAGTGTATCTTCCAAGCTTGCTGAAGTATCACCTGTAATAGCATTACGGATCCTGCTCAACCTCCCTGCCCGTCTCAGGAGTCCGGAGCATCCTGTCTCATCAGTGCCACGCACAACCATAATCTAGTCCTGGGTTAATTACTAAAAGCACCCAAATACACTCTAATAAAAGATAGTGCCACTCCTCAAAGTGAGCAAACACTGCGGAGTTCTTTCTAATTACATTAGTCACTGATTGACAAGGCAAAAAAAAGGCTTGAAAATAATTTATTGGAGAAGTCTTATACACGTCTACATTTGATTGCTGATGAGTCAAAGTCAAAGAGAAAAAAGGCTTGTTCACAAATAAGTTCTTCAACACTGGGCTGAAAAATAACCAAAGGAGAATGACTTAAGCAACTTTATGGATCTCCATTTTATTAAAGGTAGGAAAAACAAACAATTCCTGGGAGGTGGCTGTATGGCGTTAACTGGAACTGAATTTCAACCTAAAATTAGGATTGTTTTTCATAATGAAGGACTGTTGAGAAGTAATGATTTTGTTGGTCAGGAGTTCCTGACTGGTAAGTATTTCTGCTGGATTTGTATATCCAGACCAGGTATCTATGTCTACAAGAGCTCATAGATGCATCACATCTGAATTCTTCTGATAGCTTGGAGGTTTCGGGTCCGTTGAATGTGTTGGTTTGATTCAGTCTGTAATCTCAGTTTTCTGATTGGGGGCTCAATATGGAGAATTTCATGTGAAGTCAGAGTGTACTGGCTGTGCATTTTGATAGCTCTGGCGCTAAAATGCTTTAAGTCATATTTTCTCCAGTTTCTCTCCCAGTTTGAAGCATTCAATTACTCAATTATTTGTAACGGGTTTGTTTCTAAAGATATTAAGTATCCACACATCTCTCTTCATCTTATTTTCATCTTATTTGAATATTCTATATGTGCTGTTGGAAGTCCTTTATCAGAAAGATCTAAAATCCGTAGGATTAGTAAGTAAATGCTCTTTCAAAGGGGCAACTTATTCTGTATACTTAACTTTCCAGCACACCAAGCCATCATTGCAGGCTCTTGCTGAAAATTATTTAAAGTAGCCCAACTTTGCTTACTTCCTTTTGACATTAGGGGTATTTATGAGATGATTGTTAAACTAGACGTAATACTAACAACATTTTTATCCCCCTTTTCTTTTTTCAGCTTGGAGTAAGTGGGAATTTAACCACTTGTTTCCAATTAAAAAAAAAAAAAAAAAAAGAATGGTTCAGCTATGTGAGAGCATGTCAGTCTTTCTGTTGTACTTCACCCTGGGCACTAGGAAGCAGAGTTTCTTGATCTTGTGCTCCATCCATCCATCTGGTACACACATCAGTGGTGTCCAAAACGTTCGGATAGCAGAACCGCCTCTGACATAGGTCTTTCTGGCCTTCAAACTGGCCAGCACACCCAGACTGCAGCAGGGGACTGGGGCAGGGAAGGACGCTCTGTCCTGAGGAGCTACAGGAGTGGCACAAAGGACACAGGGGTGGTACAGAAGTTGCCAAGCAGGACAGTTCATCCCACCCGTCCAACAGCTTCCTTCCAAAAACCGTTGGTTAAAATATAGCTCAGATCATTATGGTGGCTGTTGAATGTTGTCATCTATTCAGGTGCTTCTGTAGAAGGCACATGATCCATTCCAGAAAGTGGATGTAAGAACGTAAGACACACCCTGCTGAGCTTGATGGAGGATCTGCCTAGCCCAGTATCCTGCCACTGGCTCAAAGTGGATGCCAAGGGAAGCATGTAAGGGCAAGGCAAATGTGTGACAGTACTTGCCCAGCATGTTTTCCCTGTTTCCAGCTTATCACGACCAAGGGGTTTCCATAGCTGTAGGCAGCATCTTTGTATGCCATAGCCCTTGGTGGCCTTTTCTTGCGGGGGTCTTTTCTTCCAGTGATTTGTCTAGTTGTTTTCTAAACCCGTGTAAACTTGTAGCTGCAGTAACTTTTTCATAGCTCAGGGAGGCATTTCCCCATTCATCTTCTCTGTCATTGGTGACTTTAGGGACTGTTACTGAATCTCCACCAATATTCTCTGTTCTCAAGCTGAATTGTGCTTGTCCTTTTAACTGTCCTTATTCCTGATACAGAAGCTGTTCCCTACATCTGCATTCATATAGGTAGCATTTCTCTGCATGTTTTCCATATCTCCTCTTAATCCTTAAGATTAGGAGATCAGAACTCTGCACACCATTCAAGAAGCGGGCACTGTATGGTTTTATACAGGAGTCACATATGGCATTACAGTCACCTGCGTACATGGGCTCTGTGAAAGGGGAACCACCCTGTGCTGCTCACGAAGCAAACTGGCAGGTCCAGCAGGGCATTTAACCCACCTTTCTCTCACAGAGCTGTTGGTCTGTGGGTGAAGAGAAGCCATTATACCGCAGGGTCACCAGCGCAGATCCTGCTGAGTGCTAAGTGCCCCACAATAAAGTAAAAAGAAATAAGCATCCAATATAAAAAGAAAGAAGTGTCATGAGAGAAAACACTGCGTATTTGAGAAAGTTCTTTGAAACTTGAGTTTGTGTGGTCAGATAATTTCTAAATGTTCTAAACCACTCACAAAACCACTCACTTGTAACCTCTGGGGAATAAGTACTAGAATAAAATGAATTCAGAAAGTGAACTTGACAGTGTCATATTTTATGTCTTTATCTTTTCATCTGTGCATTTTTCTGTAGGCCAGAAACTATTCAGCAATAAATCAAACGTCTTGACCTTAGATGTCTTTTCCTGTAAGTTAACCTCTTTGGATAAATACTGCACTTTGGACCTGCCTATTAATTTTATCTGGGTTTTTTTACTTGTAGTGTAATTTACAGTGTGGTTGTCCACTTTTAACACCACATGTGTTCATGTCAGGAGCTTACCTTTCTCCACCAGGAAGGAAATAGAGGCTTGATGTAAAAGCTTTTAGCTGTGCTTTCCACACAAAAAACAAATGCAGTTAGCCACAGCAGAGAATACAAGGCCACGTGGATGTTAACATGTTTAAACAACTTTCCAGCATCCCAGGCTGCTATATCATTCCTGCTATGGTTGCCCATGAAAACTGAATCAAGCTGGCATGTGTTTCCATCGTTCCTTCTTCCTGCAGTGTAGACATACCCTTAGGCTGTTTTATTCTCTTAATCCTTATGGCCAGCAGCAATTCAGATGAAGTGATTCATTTGAGCATCTGATCCTAAGATAAAATGCTGGATCCTATTGAAGATTGTGTCCCTCAGGGCTATAAAGTTCCCAAGATTGCAAAACAGAGGCGCTGTCTCTCTTCTCCAGTTCCCCAGTGACTTTGGATGTACTCAGCAAAATTGCCAATCCTTTGTTTCGCTAGTCTTCATATAGAGTAGAAAACCTATGGAAATATATTTAACAGTGGCTATGGGTGGCATTTTGATGGTAGAAAAGCTGTCGTCTTTTTAGTAGTTCAACAGGGCTCGCCTCTTATCGAAACTGTGAATAGAAGCAAAAAAATGTCAGTGTTAGTAATACATATCTTCATCAATTTGGCTTAAAATGACATGGTTTCCTAGAAATATATGAACACCTAAGTTAATGAAGTATTAGCTTGCAGTGCAAAGTGAAGCACTCTGAAGTTTGGAGAGGTTACAGGAAAGCTCTAACATGGACTGTAGATGTGTAAGTTGGAAACTAGATTTTCAATTCTCCTGCTCAGCTGCTTAAACTCTGGGTGCCCAAACATCACTGAGCGCTGATTTTTTTTTTACTCCAAAGTTCCCCAAGGGCTTTCTGTGCAAATGTAAAACAGCTTGGCATCTGTCTCACGACTGAGTAATTAGTAATTATGTATAGAGAAATACCTAACGGTATATCTGCGCTGAGTACTCCCAGGGGAGCATCCTTACTGCCAATCCATCTGTTATGCGAGATGAGGGCATGGGGAGAGAAGGCAGGAGTGCATTTGTACCTTTCTTCTTGAAACTGTGTTACTGCACAGCGGGGAAGGGGAGAGGAAGTAAGAGTCTGTCCAACACAGTGTGTGACGAGCCATAAGGACCAGAAATCAGGTCTTCCCTATTTCCTCCATTCCAGATGATTTCCCTGGTCAATAGGCTCATGAGTCATCTTGCTGACAGCTCATAGAATCATAGAATAGTTCGGGTTGGAACGGACCTTTAAAGGTCATCTAGTCCAACCCCCTCATTTCCCTCCTTCCTCATTTCTTTTCCCATGTTCTTCCTGGCTACTGCCTGCTGCAGTGCAACTATCTTCCTTATTACTCCTCTTTCACTTATCAGCTCTCCATGGTCAGGTCACTGCTTTTACCTTGTCTTCACATCCCAAGCATTTAAGCAGTGGGATCTCAGAAAGCACACAGCTTTCACATCCAGACCCGTGAGAGTGGTTCCTTTATGGTACAGTTGCATAGAGAACCTTGAGAGGGTGAAGAGTCAGTGGAGAAACTACAGACCAAGTTCCAAAAAAACTCTATTGTCCATAGGAAACGGGATTTCTCAGGGGTTTGTAACACAGTGAATTAGTGATTTTCTTAGGGACTGCAAAAAGTACATCCTACATCTTACCCTTCTACTAAATTCAAGTCCCTCCTTCATACTAAGCAAGCAGAAGAATTTCCCAATACAAATGCCTTAAAAAAAATTTAACATAGGGAGAACATGTATTTTCCCTTGACCTTATCTGGGGCAACTGCCATAGCTGGGTTTTTAAAGCCTGCATGTGAAAAAAAAAAAGGGATCGAATTCCCTATTGGCCTAAAAGTGCACAGAAACTGCATCTGCTTAAGCTATTGCCAAAACTGGCTATTCACATCTTCCTGAAAAACATTTCAAGAAGATAACACTTTTAAAGTAATTCTCAGGATGCATAGTGAAAAGGAGTGCTTGAATCATGTTGATTTAGGTAATGTTTGTCACATAGCACTGGCCATTATGACTTTTTCCACAATGGTAACAACCTATCTGAAATGCTTTAACAGAAAATGTATTCCAGACTTTCCCTGTTGCTCACTTCTGCATTTTAATCCATTGAATCATCCCAAATGGTGTCAGGATGCATTTTTGCAGTTTTCATAACCTTGCCTGCTGCTTTAACAACACATGTGCCCAGTACAGTTCAGCCGTATGGAATTCAGTGGTAGGTGGCAGGACAAGGTGACCCATCACAGATTTGTGCTGAGATTAGAAAAGCTGAGGATGTGCAATGAATGTCTGTACAAGGCTAGAAATATAAAATAATAATTCCCCCCTAAAATGCTGGAGTTTTAAAAGAATAGCTGAAAGGGCATCTTCAAATCCTATGTCTATTTTTTAACGAACAACACTCTTCAAAAGAATACCAGCAAAGAAAAACTGATTTTGGGGAGTAAGGTAAACAAGGGGTATATTGCCGTTCACTCGGGCAGTGTGAATGTCTTTGGTGAATTGGTTTTGTTCTCCATATGCCTCACTCGGCTGCTTCCTTGGCTGGTGTAGCCTAGCAGAAGCGGAGCTGCATGCTTTGCTTCCTTCCCAAACATCTGCCTTAGAGGATGTTTTTGTTTGTGCCCACCCCAGTAACGCAGGAGCCGGGGGCTTCTAGCTCCCTCCTCGCCTGAGTCCGGGCTGCCGGGGAACAGCCGTCTCCTCCCCAGCTTCCTCTCCTGCTCGAAGCATCTGGGGACCAGATGGCCTTTGTGGTGGCATGGACAAGCAGTGGGGTGGCCCTGGCTGGGGACACCTGGGGCCTGTGTTTTCCTGCCCTCTCTGGGCAGCAGCAGCGGGACGGAGCTCAGCCCCTGCCAGGAAGAAGGAACTCACTCTGACTCAGACACACAGCGGAGGAGGAGGCTATACGGCACAGCCCGGTGCTGCAGGGGACAAAGACGCTGGCCCCAGCACATGTCGGCACAGCTGGTGCTTCTGCAAGCTGCTCCTGGCTCCTAGCGAGGGTTTACACCCATGCGGCCAGGAAAGCAGGGTGTCCCGAGCCTGGAGGGGGGGTTGCAGAGCAAATTCATCCCCCTGGGGCACTGACACAACCAGGCTGGTGTGCCGCTGCCAGGGAGTCAACAGGCATTTTACACTATCTGCTCTCAGTCCCAAACATGGCGACAAATCTTAGATAACGGAGTTCAACAGCACTCGGCACGCTGTCTCCTTGTTTTCCCTAAACAAAGCCTTTCCCTAAACAAGCCGGCTTTAGGAAAATATTTGGGGGAACTTCTGCTATTGAGCTGGGTTTCAATGGAGTCAGCTTTGTTTAAATGCAAGAATGTTATAAAGAGAGCATTGAAGAGTGAAGCAATGCTGGGCAGAGCTCTGGTGGCCAAGGGGCGCGAGGCTTGTATCGGGGACACCAAAGAGGGAGGGAAACACAGTAATGCTGCAGTCTGTATGTCCCCTCACAACTGCAGGCACGTCGCTGTGTTTCCTTTCTGTTTGTTTTGCTGCTTCCCCTCTAAACTTTTTGCATCATCCTGGCTGCTTTCCTAAGCTGCGGCTCAGCAGGCTGGTTTGCTCGCTGGAGTCCTCCCATTCCCCTTAATGTGAGGGCATTAAATCGTGTTGCCATGGGAAGGGCTGTTTGTTACCTATTGCACCAGGCTCCGCAGCTAGGGAGGACGGAGAAACGGTATCGGTTACATCAACACACTGTTTGACAAGTGCATGAACTTTTGTGATCTACATGTTGGGGAAAAAAAATAAAAGGCGGATTTTGGCTGCTTTGAATGTGCTTGAACTGGGCAGTGCCCATACCACAGCTCTGACGAACCCGCTTGGCACGGCCGGGATCCCTGGGCTTCTCCTTGGAGGTAAAGCACAGCACTACGTGTTACACCTCTCAAAGCAAAAATACTCTAGAGGTACTGGAGGGGTTGACTTCTGAATGGCAAAGGCCAAGCACCTGAGCAAAGCTTCTGTTTACCCTGTGATTTTCTGGGCATTGCGGAAAGCCCAGCTGAAGCCCGGCAGCTCTCCCTGCCTCTGCCACTGCAGCTGAGCAGGGAGTACAGGCGGAGAGATGTTGGGTGCAGAGGCTCCGATCATACTGAAATTTTACCGTGGAAATTGACTTCATGCAATTAATAAGAACAGGAAATACTTCTTGTTTTCTCTCAGAAGGGGAACATTAAGTAATGGCTTTATCTTAATTTGTCAGGCTTTGCCCTAGGGACCAAAATTAAATGGCTGGAAGCCAGTGGAGGACTCGAGAACTGAAGCATTAACACTCCGATAAATAAAAAAGAATTCATTTTAATTAGTTTTCCAGCTGAAAAATAATAAAGTTCTACATGCCAAAAAGCTGTAATGGAGTAATGGAACGGCCTGTGCTTATACAATAGGGCCTGATTGCAATCTCAGGGCTCCATTTGTATTCGTTTGTAGTGCGAAACAAAGGAAGGTGTTTGGATTCTCTCTCTTTATATAAAGCCTCTGCTCCAGCACTCTGGGCTGGTCTTCAACCAGGCTTCCCACAGTCCTGCTGCCAAATCTACAAAATTTTCCTGGCTGACATTCAGGAAAGTACTGCTCGGGCTCTAGGATGGAAAGTTAAAAGACTTTGCCTGGATACACTGAAACATATACAAACAGTGCTTGACATATGGCGTTGATTCATCCTGCACAGGCTGTCCCTGCTGTATCCCGGGAGGAGAGAATTGTAAAGCTCCCTAAAATCACCTCCGTCGCTGGTGATAGATGTTAGTGAGAGGAATGATCTTAAACACTCGTGAAGATGCTTCCCCTTGGGGGATTAGCAGCGTGTAGCCAGACTGTAGCACTTATCAGATCCAGGGTGGTTTTAGCCTGGGATAAACAGCTCAGACGCATTAGAAAAAAATAATCCTATGGTCAAACATACCACTAGTCGCTCTGACTAAGGCTGTCCTGACTGTTGGAGGAGTGATAGACATTTAAATGCTCAGGGCTCCTGCTTTAAATGCTCAGGGGTCCTGTTGCATATTGAGGAGGGCTAGCACAGCTTGAGTCACAAGCTGGTATTTATTTACTGTATTGCTATTCAATTAGCAATAGATATTAAAAAAAAAAGAAAAAATCTCTGCTCAGTGGAGGGTGGAATAGGAAATGTCTCACTGCCATGAGCAGCCTAATGGATATGCACCTTGTTTATAAAATCACATTGTGTCTGTGAAGGCAATTATCAGCTGGGCAAACATGCCCCTGCCTCTGCCTGACGATCACCTCTAGGAAGCAGGATTCGGGAGGCTGTTTCTGTGGCCGCCCTGCTGTGCTGGCGTCCAGCGAGGAGCTGCACAGCAGGAGCAGAGGCAGCATGGCTGCGGCTGCCTGCTTCTGCCGGGCTTGTCCTGGAAGGGGTGGCAGGGGACTGTTTCAGCCCCTGCAATGCAGCCACCTCTGCAGAGGGAGCGATGCGCACCGCGCTCTTTGCAGAGGAGCCAGCTGCAGGCTCTGGCATGCACTCCTCCTTGGTTCCTGCCACATGCCTCAACTTTTCTACTTGCTTCTCCATAAACGGCCTGGACATATAAGGGCAAGAATTTACCCTTTGCTCAATCATTGCTTCAATCTACCTTTTGCCCGCAGAGAGCAGAACCATTATGTTTTCCCCACTCAAAGAGCACTCATACTCTCTGCAGTCAAAATGACACTGAGAAGAGCCCAATGAAAAATCAGCAATCGTCCTAAACCAGGACCCTATGAGAAAACACAATGTATGGTATTGTCCATGCTTGGGCTTAGAAAAATGTGAGTTATGCAGCAAAAAACATCAGACTGGCTTAAAAATGAAGCAATGTTTTTTATTTGCTGCCTGGCATTTTCAGGCTTTAGGTCAAGTTGTCAGACCTCTCTGGTGACTGGGAACTGTCTTTAAAATGAATTCAGAGTTTTCTGGGCAAACTGTGTGGTTCTGGAAGCTAGGACTCCCCAGATATCAACAAACATTAAAAAAAACCAAAATGCCAACACTGAAGCACTGATGTCAGGAGCAATCCACCCATTTCCAGTTTGTTAGGGGTCAGTTTGGATTGACTTTCCCCGTGGCAAGCTATGATGGAGAACAAAATAGACCTTCTGTACTGCCACTCCTGCAGCAAGGGGATATGATCCTTTCTATTTGAAGTTGCAGCATGCAGAAATCAAGTGAAAAGAGTTAATTGCCACTTGCTACAACAAGCAAAAGTCGGTTGGTAAAGGAAAAACTGTGTGAAAGTTAGGGGATAAAAAAAAATGTGTTTATATCACATGTATTTGCCATATTACCAATCCTAAGAGTCACAAGTATGAAGCAAATAACTCTATTCATAAAGTCAAAAGAGATGAGACATTAGTTTATATTTTTACTTGGTTACATTTAAGTGGGGCATTTTATTTATTGCAATAAATAAATTGCAAGTGCAATATTGTTTATAAGTGATGGCTGGTACCCTAAGTTTTGGATAAGCACATTTTTGTTCAAAAAATTCAAAATATGAAAATAAAAGACTCAGTAGATTTAAAAAAAAACCCACACTTTTTTTTTTAAAATAGAAGAGACCCTCAGATTACCTTACCTGCCCTCAGTAACACAGGCCAAAGTGTTTAATCTTGCTATTTTGTAACTGATCCAACAACTTGCCTTTGGTTGAAGTATATATTCCAGAAAGGCATCTGGTCTTGATTACACATATGAGCAGACTGATAATCCACCAGTTTATGTGGTGATTTGTTTAAATAATTATGTATCTTGATTTTTTTTTTTTTAAGTTATATTTTTGCTTGGATTTTTCTGTCCTTCTTCTGCTGGTTCTTGTTACGTTTGGCCTTTTAGCACCTGGGAATGTATTTCAGTAAGTAAGATGTTTATGCCCATGTGTGGCAAAAACAGACACTGATTTTTTCAAGGCTAGTGTTTTTCCCAGGTAAAAAAAATTAAAAATTAGTAATTTTGTATTGGATTGAACTAGCCCGTTATGAGGAGCCTTCTGTGTGGTGGGTATGAATTATCCATGGGACCCACGCCTTCCTGATGCTTTCAGCTCTAGAAAATCTAAGTCCTAAACCAGCAGGTCACAAAAGATTTGAATGGTTATCATTTAAGTCAGTGGCTGTATCATTCAGAACCCGTGTCATCATGGATTGAAAATTTAGGAATAGGGCAAAACAGATTAAATGCCTTCTTGAAGATACAGAGATCAGTTGATCAGACTGCCTGGTTGTCAGATATACCAAGAGCTGAAGTATGGCACGGCAGTGGAAGGGCTCTCCAGGGCAGGCTGAGGAGATCCTGTTCCACCAGCTCCCACGCAGGCTCCCTGCAGCCTCCTCCTTTTCAGGGCAGAGAAGGAGTTTGAGGGATGCCAGTCTGGGTTTGGCCGGGCCACTTGAAGGTATTCAGCCCCGTTGAAGAAGCACATGAGGCAGATAGCAAGCTGCTACATCGGGCTGCTCTGACACAGGCTATGCTCGGTAGTGTCACCAAAATGCAAGGCCCTCACAAATAGATGTAATTGCTCACTGAAAAAATGTAAGGGGATATCCAGAGAGGCTTAATGAGGAGCACGGCCTTTCTCCTTATGGATGTCTTTATTCAATATTTGGAAAGGCTTCAGTCACTATTTTGGTGAATTATAATTTTACAAAATTGTTGTGTTTAAGTAGACAGGGGTTTTCATAGTATTTATTTTATTGAGCCAAGGTTCTCAAATTGAATGTTGCATGGACCCCTGTTATTCTGTGTGTAGGTGTTTAACAATCCAGTATTAAGTAGTCCTGCAGATCTGAAAAGGTGTTAAAAGTCAGCTAAAATGAGTGAAATAACTTTCAAATAGTATTTCTTTGTATCAGCAATTGCAATGAGGATGTCATGTGAACTTAAATAGAAACAGTCTGTGCCACAGCACAGAGAGGCATCAGCGAGCTTTAACCCAGACCTGCTGTTTAGCACCACAAGGTGCAGCAGTACAAGTACAAACCTTATGGATGGGTTAATACTTCTAAGTATTGTAGAAGAAAGGCTGAGAAAGTGGTGATTTGATTATAGTCTATTGCCATTGCACTTACAAAAATGGTATCTGACACACGACAAGCGTAATACAGACCCAGAGGTTAGAAATTGATTCCAACAAAGTTCAGCAACGAGGAATACTTATCAGCTGAAAAATTGTGATGATTGGGTAAGATACATACGTCAAATGGTTAGTTTCGTTTTGTGAAAAGCAATTGCCATTGTAGTGTTGTGGACTAGAGCAGTGATTTCCATGGACAAACCATACATTTCAACAGCACTTTCACCTCCCAGCTTCAAGCGCTCAGATTAGGTCAGAAAGCCAGAGTGCCGGGCTTGTAGGAAATGATGTGAGAAGTCCCCAAAGTCAAACTGAATACATGGGAGTGGTGGCAGTAGCAGGCTTTGCTGCTCTGTCTCTGGTCTAGCCGTGCCTTGCAGCTCCGTGCCAGGGCTACTCTGGCAGTATTTGTGCAAAACACCATGCATCCGTAAGATGTGACGTTCAGAGAAGGTTCTGGAGTCTTATCACAATGTGAGGACCATCACTAAGCCAACTCCAGGACCCTGTGCTGAGGCACCGTGCTTCTGGAGTGAAGTAGCCTTCTAGCTGATACTTTGAGAATCAGAAGGGGTTTTTCTCTGCGTCAGCCAAACACTGACTTCTCAATAAACGTATTAGCAACTAAGTAGGCTTTAGGATGTTACAGTGTTGAGACAATGAGCGCCATTAAAAAATTCACAAAACGTATTTTACAAAAGGAAAAAATTGAACTGCCAAAACCCTGGAAGTTCTTGAAAATGCTTGAATTTTTAACTACTATTCAAATTTAACAATAGACTCTGTGAGAATGATGTGCCCAGTATAATAGTTATTAGGAGTATCAGATACAGAAAGGAAAATCCGCTGCTGAATGAGAGATCTATCCTAATAATTTTCAGCATGTCAGAGAATTCATTTCAGTGTTCAGTTTTGATCATCACTGCCTGACATCTGCAAAAATCACCTCCTATCTTCCAGCCTAAAAACCAATTAATATAGTTTCCTTGTTACTCACACCTGTGTCGTATAGGAATATGCCCATTCAAAGTCATTCGAGAGGGTCCGATGTAACTGAAAGGACAAACAAGTCCGGTATGTTTGTGGCTGTAACCAGAATGTATTTATTGGCTTAATGCTGAGCACTCTCGTAGTCTCACTGTCACCATTTGTAATCTGCTTGCTTTCTGTGTGTGTCTACCATGCTTTTGGCATGGTACTTTCACTTAGCGTGTTTTCACAGCATTTCACAATGTCTTCAGTTTCTTGATGTGTTACTACCACAGAAAGAAGAAAAATAAACATTGCATAAAGCTGCAAGAAAACCCCCACATTGCTTAAAATTTATTTAGGTTGGTATTTTTAAAAGTTAATTTTCTAATTTTGGGCCTGTGTTCCTGGATTCACAGGTTCTGCGTCTCATTCTGCCGTTGCATCCTGTGTTATCATGGGCATTTGGACCCAGACTCATCCTCCCTCTGCTAGCCACGGAACAGAGGTGGCAAGATTAGGAGTACGCTTGCCCTGAGATGCTGGAGAGAGGTGAAGAGTGTGCTTGAGATCTCATGCCTGTCTCTGAGCAAGAATCTGAGGAATTCTTCGACCATAAAATGGATGTGATAGAGTTTGTGAGATTCACGTCATCCAAATTTCTGTTGCCAATAAATGTATTCATGATGAGGTCAGAAGTTATGATTCTCAGAGAATTTTAATATTGGGAAATTTGACATTGCTGCATAAGCTAAAAATTCTTAAAATTATCAGCAAAAGAATGTTTTGGATCAAAGCTTCTTGGCATACTGTTTTGAAAAATCTCTTTTATTTTTGACTATGTATAAAATATTTATTCAAAATAAAAAGTCTTCAAAATACACAAACCAAATAGTCTATTTTGAAAGAGGAAATCAGGCTCATCTGAATGTTTTCCTTTTTTAAAAAAATTATTTGATGCAAAACCCATCATTTTTTAAAATGTCAGCTTATAGAAACTAAATTATTTGTTGCAAAAGAGTTCCTTTGAAGTCTGTCAGTCTGTTCTATCTAGAAGATTATGGTTTATGTTATAGACAGGGAAGAAATTAGTTATAAGAAAACCATGTCAGAGCCACTCTGATAAATTAATGCTACTGTACCTACATTTCAGTCTGTCAGTCTGTTCTATCTAGAAGATTATGGTTTATGTTATAGACAGGGAAGAAATTAGTTATAAGAAAACCATGTCAGAGCCACTCTGATAAATTCATGCTACTGTACCTACATTTCAATCCACGGGCAAGATAATCTGTTGGGAAAAGATGTAAAGGAACCCAAAACCACAACTCTACTATCAACACTTCAGTGTCTGTACATTACACTGTTTTGCTAGGTCAAACTAATCTGTGTAGCTCAGGTTATACATCACCAGGACCCCTCTGGCTTGCCATCTATCTGTCAACAGAAAGATATCAAATACTTCTCCAGAAAGTTAACAGATTGCCTCTACGAGCCTGTAACCTTCTGTCAGATTAATTTATTTTGGGTGGTTTATTTGAAAGCAATGGATGTGTTTCCTGGGGGCAAAGCCATATGTCCAAACCCAGGAGGCACAAATGGGCTTTGTAGCACTTATAAGTAGGACCACAGGCCTGATAGAAATCGTAGGGTTTTGCCAGTATTTGGGCTCATGTACCTGATGAGGATGGGGTTCCCAGCTCAGTGTGTCTGAGAACGTCTGGTCTGGCTGAGGCATCATCAGAGGCATTGCCACTGCCTAGCTTTACACATTTAACATTAGAAAGCTAGTTCTCCAATTGTTCTGATATTCAAGGTAAGAGGAACATCCACAAAGCCAACCAGAACAAAAAGTCTAATGCTTTGAGGGATATGCTATTTTCTGTTACTTTTTTTTCTTTTCTGGAGGTAAAACAGTGAGGTAAAGCTCAAGGACTACACTCCTTTAATAATACCCATATTTCGTCAGTGCAAAATATTTCATTGAAAAAATCCTAATCAGCCCTAGTGAAAATTCACAGAAGGTCAGGATAAATAAACCGTTGAACAAATTTCTGGGGCAGGCTTCTCATCATTTATTGCCTTTAAATCAAGAAAACATTTCTTGCTAAAAGATGTATGATCTTTCGTCTGCAATTTATGGGATTCGGTGCAAAAATTACTGGGTAAAATTTGATGGCCTATGCTATGCAGGTCAGATTAAATGATCACAATGGCCTTTGACCTTTGCAGCTATTAATCTTTCATGAGAGCAAAGCCATAAAAGACAGATGAACTGTAATAAAAAGGAACTGGAGTCTCTGGAGGACTATTTAAAGGATCTCTTGAATCAGCTAATGCAAGAAAAAGACCTTTCCTGATAGAAAAGCTTTAAAACCCCTGAAGTTACACAGATTATTTTTCATTTTGACAAGAGGCAAAATTGCATTTTGGTTAAAAAAATTGTTTGTTAATATCCTTCTTGTTTCTCTGCATTTGGGGTGTGGTCAGAAAGGGGAGGAGATTTAATGATACATGGGAACATGAAAATATTGCAGGGTTTGCCCTTTCACGGGTTTAGAAAAGGTTTATCACTCAAAAAAACAATTCCCTTTGGGAGGAAAGTAGAAACACAGTGTCTCCTCTGCTGTGACCAGGATTTATAGCCCCGCTTAAGCCAGAGGCAGTCCCTTTGGCCTCCCCATCTCCATCCAGCATGCTGAAGGTGGGGCTTGGGCGGGAGGTGCACTAGCAGCTCCATTTGGGAGTAGGAGCCGAGTGCTTTGCTCAGCTGTTGGTAATACTCAGCCAGGAAGGCACCACACTGTGCTCAGGGAAGGCTCGGTCAGGAGGTGTTCAGGTCTTTTGTCCTGATCACGGTGAGCTGAAGGGGCTGATGGAAGCCCGAGGTGATGCCCGGAGCCCTGTAAGCCATGCCCCGAGGAGGAAAGGGGCCTGACCTCAGGGACTGGGCCCGGGAAGTGGAAAGACTTTCCAGTGATGCCTGTGACTTACTATGGGAGGAATCTGGGTGTGAGAGGACTAAAGAAGCTTCCTTCTATTTAAGCAAAGTTTCAGCCAGCAGGGCTGTGTACCCCTGTCCAAGATGGACTGAGGAAGGTGATGATGGCACTGAGGCAAATAGGAGATGTGTGAGACGTCTTCCAAACAGGTCAGAGCTTTCCTGCTTAGAAAGAGCTGGGAGTCAAGACTGCCAAGGACTAAAGCATCAGAAAATGAAAGGTGTTCATGGCCCGTGGACCCTATGGGGGAGGAACGCTGCTTGTAAATGCTCTTCTGTGTATGAGCTCCAGGGAAACCCACCTGGGAAACTGATGCAGGGCTTGCAGTGCAACTGCAATATGGTTGGGATAAGTCAGGGAAGAGAGTAAGGATGTGCAGAACGCAAAAATAAGACCCTGAAATCATTCACTCTCATGTGATGGGGAGGGTTGGTGGAACAGAAGATGAAGAGAGAGCACAGGGAAAATCAACACCTGCAATTTCATGTATTTTAAGAGTGCAAGGAAATAATATGAAAAAGTAATTCTGTTTCTCCACCAAATGAAAGCAACTCAAAAAGATTGAAAGGTAATGTGATAGTCTCTTCTTGTGATTGTTTTCACAAAAGACATACAGCATTATGCGTGTTTAACAACATACATTAGTGCTGACAGAATGAATTGCTGCATAGGGCTAAGAAAGGTTGGGAAGATGAAAGTGAATTAATCAGGGAAAGCTAGACCAGTGGAGAAAGGAAAAATGGAAATAAATCAAACTGTTTAGTCGCCAGAGTACATAGGATGTCTACCACTAACTGCTAGGATGTTTCAGCTCTTAAAAATTTTCCTGGTACCTGTAATTAGGGACTTATTAATTCAGTTGCTGCCATTACTACTTGTCCCTTTTAATTGTTTTTCTTTGCCATGAACTACGCTATAATTTGAACACATATATTGCAATCTAGAGGGCATAGTATGCTATGGCACCTGGGGAGAAACAATGCATCTCTCCCTAAAAAATATCTATTAACACCTGGTTCTTGAGATTAATTTCCATCATCTCATGGAACTTTTATAACTCTATTGAAACTCCTTCTGGGGTGGTAATTAAAAATCCTGGATGTACTGGTACCTTGCAAATGAATGCTATGTCCTGAGCCGGTGCAAGCAGCAGCAGTGAAACTGCAGCAGCTGGTTCTCACTGGGGATCTGATCTGACTAATACACAATTTGCCAAACAACCATGGTCAGAGATGAGCGCAGGGAACGCAGGTCACCAGCTCTGAGCTCACTTTCTGACAGCTGAGATAGAGCTGGAAGGAATTGTCTTTCTAATCGTCCCACCATTGGCCAGAGAGCAGAAGGGGACAGCTTGTGATGCAGTCCCACCGCCGGCAGCTCAGGCCCTCACAAATCCCACGGCTGGCTCTGCCAGCTGCTGGCTTGTAACCCATGCATTGGTTAGGAGAACAGAACCGTTCTTCCTTTTCCAATCCTTCTTGTGGTCCCCAACCACATAATTCCCACCGTCATTCTTATTATATGCATGGAGGAATCTGGTGGTTTTTCTAATATCTGTGTGTATTTTTCAGTTATTACATAAATAGGGCTTCTCCATTGAACTGTGGTTAAGGCGTTCTGCTGGCTCACAGGTTGAACTTTTCCCACAGGGATGTTTAAATTAGGTGAAATTAGAAGACGACATTAGGTGGACAGCTTTTCTTTTCTGCCTCGTTTCAATTCAGTTCCGGCTACAAGTGCACTCTCGTAAGTGCTGAGCTCCTTGCTGCGGCTTGCATTCCGGCTCTTTGGGTTGACTCACACTTGCCAGCTGAGTCAAGGTGCTGGAATGGTAAGTGAAGGCTGCCAGCTGGACTAGCAGGAAAAACACTTGGGCTTGAGTTTTACAGCAAATGGCAAAGCAGTTGAGCTCAGACGGCCTGGTTTTTTTCTTGTCCTCGAATAAAAGTTTTCATTGTAGTCTCAGCTGCTGCACTTTCCGTTTGTATGCTTATTCGTCAAGGTTTGAGTCTCTCTTGTTCTGAAACAACTGACTTGGGCAAGCACACAGTGAGATTGGGGAAAAGTCTCCCTCCACCAAAAATCAAATAATAACTTGAGGGTGAAGGGAAAGAAGAAAAACTATTGCTGGGATTCCCATGCTGCAGTGCCCTTTCCTGGCAGAATATTTTCTTCCACTGTCCATGTTGCCTCCTTTTGATCAGCACCTCATTCTGCTCTTCCTCACACAATATGCAGGGATGGGGACGTGACTGTATGCCTCAAACTGTCTGTCCACGGTTTTATTCCCATTTAGATGTTATTGAAATAAAGCACATAAAGAATAAAGTTCTTCAAGGAGTGGCAAAAGATTGTCAGTGTCATTTTTCAGCTGGGCGGGATTTCTGTGAAGCACTTGTGAGAAGGCTCATTCCTCAGAATACTCTTCGTAACAGGGTGAAGGCTCTGGCATTTCATATATAATCCATCTCCAGTGATTTGTCTTTCTCCTCTGCAAAAAGAACACTTCCTTTCAGACAGGCCCATGTGAATCTTATCTTGGTTAGCATCAGCAAATAAACCCATGGCTTTTTCAGCTAAAACACAGAAGTCTTTATCCCTTATGCTGAGGAGCTGGTAAATTCATAATTTTTCCAGGCTCACATCCTCTGTTATTTGGGAGCAGTTACATGCACACGTACCAGTGGCTTACACAAATGAAACAAAATTATTGAAACGTGATTCCCGTTCATCAGGAATTCTAGATTATTTCCTGATTTTGGTGTAGGAGTGTGGTTTATAGTGGGCAGAGGCTGAGTACTCATAACAGAATTTATAAACTGTACATTACTCTTCAAGACTGGCAAGATGCTGTTAAAACTGAACACATAATACAGCCAGAAAAAGTTCCTTTACCTTGCAGAGTATAATTTACATGTAGATGGTCTTCTCATGTGTTTATACAATGTTTTGCACATGCAGCATTTGGGTCAATAAATTATATTGCTCCAAAGTTGACACAAGTATTTAGAGATCTTGCTGGGTTATTGCCTTTGGAAAGTCAGGTACTTCCCAATGGCAATCTGGCTTGGTTGCAAAGAATGCATGAAAAAACCTGTTATCGTGAAGTCAGTAAGGAACAAGAGGGGCCAGTTTTCTCCCTTTACAGAGAGCAGCTGCTCTAAAAGAAGCCTCTTCTGGCCTTTTCCTCCATACCACACTCTCACTGCTTGTCTGATCTGATCTGATCCTGGCTATTTCTACTGTATAGACATGGGGTTTGAACATACGCAGCTCCAGCAGTCGATGCCAATGCTTGCCCTGCAGAATCCTATAACCAAGCTTCCTCCCCCAGCAGTAGTTTGCGCTTGTTGCGAGCTCGTTTTCATCCTCACAGGTGCTTCTCAGATTGAAAAACAGAAATATGTTCAGGATCTGATCAATGTCATCAGACAGTAAAAAAAAATACTGTAGGATAAGTAAAGCAGCTCTTTTTTCCATACTGTTATAATATGTAGGTGGGTACATATGCTTGAAAATTATATTGGGGATCAAATCCGCAGGAAAACAATAGCAAGTAGAAAAATCATTTGGCAGGGGTCATCCCAACAATAAACAGCAATAACAACAGTAAGAAATAACATTATCTTATTCTATAAGTAATTGACATTGTCATCATATTATCCAAAGTTGGCTTTAATTAGCTGCACTTTCTCTTGTGTATTGCTTAAGGCAAATTGGTAGTACTTCATATCTGCTGTTGTTACTCCTTCTGTTTGCTCTATGGTTTCCTTTTTCTTTCTCTGCCACTGCCTTCCCCTTGTGCCAGGCCCTAATCTGAACTTTATTAATCATTCTTTTATCCTGCCATATAATACAACAGTATTGGACTTGGAAATTTCAATGCATAAACCTCTGCTGCTTTTTTCAGTGTGGTCAGTTCTCTCCTTTGCTTTTTCAGCATTAGGTCTTTGGCAGCATCCTTTCAAACAAATCCTTGAGATACGTTCCCTGTTTTCCTGTTTTCTCACACGTAGACTTTCCTTTGAATTCTTTGTATTCTTTTCCACTGGCTTCGTCTAAATCTACAGCTCTATTCTTACTCCACATGTACTTCAACTCTGATTCCACTACTGTTATGGTACAAAAAAATTAATCACATATGATGGTTGCATAAATCAGTAGTTTGATTCAGTCTGGCATCATGCTGATCTCTAGGACCTCCTTTTCTGATAAAACATTCTTTGTAGTTAATTTTTTTAAGAACATCTTAAGGACATATGGCTTTCCCCTGCTGCTGGAGCCTGCAGCTAAGATGTGACAACTCTTTATTTTGTTACCTTTCTTTTAAATTCCATTGCAATTTCACAATTTTGTGATCTAGAGCACATTCAGAAAGCTAACGTTACCCTGTTTCCATTTCATTTGCTCAAGCCAGGAATCTGATATGCCACACTGTATTTTTCCCTTTCTGTCCTATTTTCATTTGCCAAGCATCCCAAAAGAACCAGCTTGTCTCGACATACTGCTCAAAGGCAAGTGAGAAACAAAAGCACCAAGAGTAAGAAACTTCAAGGCTTTATGCTGGCTTTATCCTTCTCCTAAGTGAGGCCAGACTGTAGGGAGAGCCGGTAACTTAGTGGAAGATAATCACGCAATGCTAAGACAGCACTTTGCTCATCGACTTAGGCTGTTATATCCACAATAGCAGTACTGTTGCTGCCTCCATGCACCTTGCCCTCTCTCAAAGAGCATGTCTTGAAGGTAGTTCTCAAAGTCTCTACACCAGCACTGCATAAAGCTTGAAGAACATGAAAGCTTGTCACCTCTACAACCTCTCTTGGCTTGGAGAAAACCATGCACCATCAAGCAATCATTTCACTGCTAGCAGTAGATTTTATACTGCTACCACTTCCATTGTGAACATTACTCCAAACTCTCCTCTCTGATCAATCTGTTTTATTAAGGTTTCTGGGGCCTTCCTACGTCTCATACACAGAGATGCAATTTACAGTTCTACAGCAAGAAGACTAACTTTTGTTTGGCAGAATTACAGCTTGGTTTGTTTTGGGTTTTTTTTCTGTCATCTGTTGCAGTAACCTTCTTAAGCTTGCTGGAAAGAAACCATCAGGCTGCTTATATTAACCTTTAGGCTGCTTGTCTTTAGGCTTCGTAAACTGAGCTCACTCTTCGGCTTCCCTTGATCCACAGTGATCTCCTGCTCTTTTCATTTAGACACTGGTTGCGTGCATTGCTTTGTGTTTGCTTCTTCTTGGTGGAAGTTGGGGGCCTCTCAACCACAGAAACCCAGTAGTAATCAGGTACCAAATTCATGCCTACAGCTTGAAGCCCTCTGGGCTTGTGCGTTATCTGGGTTTACAGTGCACCCTCTTTAGAGGCTTACAATAGCTGAAACAAACAGTAGCCTAAAAACTTCTAAAACCTATGCTTTATTCCTCATTCTAGACAACATAAAAGTATGTCACCATTCACACAAAGTTATAAGACTGGACACAACTTTCTCTGTTACTGGCGTTTCGGGTTCTGTCTCCTCACACTCCTAGGTCTTTTCTAAGATCAAATCAGATTCTTCTATGTGTCTATCATGTTTCCGCTGTGAACATATCCGTCTGCCAGGCCCTGGGTCTCTCCATTTCTCCCAGACCAACCATGTCTCCATTGATTGAGGTTGGGACACGGCCCCACTCCTTCAAAGGCTCACCGCCTTGTCATGCTCCAGCCTGCTCTGTCAACGAGCTCTCCTGAGCAGCCCAAGCCCACACTTGTGTCCAGACATTTAGTTTGGGAGGGGGAGAAACAATTTTGAAATTTCCAGAGAGACATGGAAAAATTGAGCCCAAGTCGTTGAAATCTAGAAAGAAGAAAGAACAAAATAATGGAAACCAGAAGATTTCAGTTATTTCTCTTCAGGTCAGCTCCTCAGCAGTAAACCCATGGTTTATTTCCCATGCCATAGGTCTCTATATACAGCCAAGAAGATGAAATTTGAAATTAATTTAACTAGCATAATTTTATTTCAGCCAGTGAATCACTTTTATCTGCCTACTTATTTTTATAGCTCCCTTCACCATTGTATATGTAAACCTCTCAAATAATTATGGGTGTGTCATCACAACACTTCTCCAAAGTAGACAATTATTATGAGCTTATTGTAATTAGAAAATTGAGGTGCAGAAAAATTAGTTACTTGCTCAAGGTCAGGTAAGGAGTTTCAAACAGAGATTCAGTCCCAGTTCATTGGCTTCCCTCCCCCATTTGTACAGGTTTATATACATATATGCTTTTGTGCTTTTGAGAGTTTTATAACTGTTACATGACTGATTAATAGCATTTCATTCATTTATTAAAAAAAAAATTAGAACATTTAGTACTGTGGACGGACACACTGAATTGGGATTCTTGGCATATGAGTCACAAATTACATGTATTATTCAGAGGTTTCATAGACAGCAATATGACTGCAGCTTATAACCCTGCTCTCCCAAGGGACATACACTAATTTGTTCTAATGGAATCACCAGGAAAAAAAAAAGTAGGTATTTATATCCAAATTAATGCTGGAAAAACAGGTGGTTTTGGTATCTGAACTTCCTCTATCTTTTTGTGACTGTATAGGCCAAATATCTTACTGTGCTTCTCTGAATATTTCTTTCTATTTCATTACATATCCAATTGTCACTGTTGCAACAACAATTGAATATGGAAGGTTGCAATTCTAATAAAAAAGTGGAATGACCTACTCTGTAACCCCGTGGTTTGCAATTCCACTACAGACCAAAACATTAAAAAAATATAAAGTAGTTTTAATATGGAGTTTCTGGGTTCTCTAGAAAGGTGACTCAAGCCAAACTTAGCAAATGTATGGAGCTGTGCAAATAATTTTTTTTTGTTCAAAGGCTGAATTACAAAATTTAATGGAAAAAACCCCACTATCCTTAACATATTAATTTTTAAAATGGTAATAAAAATAAAATTAATTTAAAATATTTGAATCAAAGTAAACACTTTGCTTGATCAGAAAAATGAATAATTTATAACATTTTAAAGAAAACCAAATAAAATTCAGTAAAAAATAGGATACTATTTTCCAGTTGAGCACTGGTAGCCTTACTCTCCAAAGGTTAGAGCATTCAATTACAGCACAGTAGAGAACGTAGAAGTACCTTCTCTAACGAGTTTTAAGTAGCAATCGCAACTGTTTCCATCTGAAACAGGTCGAAGCTGTTCTGCTTTTTAGATCCCTGTAGGGTCTACAAAGGTCTATGGGTATTCGCATTCTTCCCTGTTCATGACTAAGTGTTTGAGTACAGTGTCATTCTCTTTCTTTCTTTTTCTGACTGGGACATCCTCAGCAAAATTATTTCTAATCAGGTGACTGGAGAATTAACCTAATCTGTGGTGATGTTCTAGTTTTTATTCTTAATAAATAAATCCCAAAGTTAGGCGCTCAGCTCCATGCTAGGTTTTGCTGCAGGGGGTCCCAAATGCAGCAAGGTACCTGCCAGGCTGAGAACATGGATGCTTGTCTGTGGATCGACAACTACTTTCATCCATAAGCAACTGTTATTTTTTCCTCATTTCATTTTAGTTTACTTTAGATGACTCTTCTTCTGTGTAATTTCTGAGTATTATCCAGGGACCCTGAGCGTGCATGGCTGAGGATACAGGAGAGTTAATTCTAGGAATTAAACATAGCATTGCTGAATTAAGGAATGACAAAGATCTTCCTTATCTCTCTGAAGGCAATTTCTGTTGGGTTGTGATGTGTCTTGGTGATAAGAGCTGTACTTAAAAACAAAAGTCTTAGAGCATTAGATAGTTTTGATGAGTTACTAAAACATGCAGTTAGGGGATGAGTACATTTGGTGAAATCTTGGCCCAGTTACCATCACCAGGAATTTTGTCAGTGACTGTAATGGACTAGAAACTTCACCCATTTAAAGAAAGGAAATGAATGAACAAACCTTTTTTGTTGTTGTTGTAACACATTTTTCTTAAATAATTTTCAAAATACTAAGCGACCATTTCATTTCATGCAGCTTTCATGAGCCTCTTGGAGCGTACGTTTCCCAAGAAGACCCAAATTCAAACCCTATTCTTTATCTCAAAACTCCTGGTTTTCTCCGAACTGGCCTCCTCAGATTTTCCTGTTGAAAAGCCTCTTGTCGTTGTCCAAGTGCACGTCACCGGGGCTCCAGGAGGAACTTCTGGTTACGGCATGTTCTGAAGGCAGCTCACCCAGGGCAGGGGGGAGGGAGCAGAGGGGGGTGTTTATTTCCATAGAGGCTAATTTCCCAAATGAAGAACCTAATTATTCAACTCCCATGCTGAGTTCATGCCTGTGAATACAGTAAATGTATGTCAGTATCTGCGATAGAGAGGGCCTGTGGTTCTGGAGAGCAGATGCTGGGGTGGTCCTTGCTCCCCAGCAGCACCTGTTGGACCGGAGTCTGCTGTTGAGTAACCCTTCTGTAGTACAAAGGGAGGTTATATTATTGGGTACATTTTAATTCTTGCTGGTATTAGTCATAGCCTCGGTGACTCATCAATCTGGCTCACAAAGTAAAAGCAGATTTACCCTTTATAGGGTTTGGCAGTTGGCAGATGATTGTTTCCCCTCTGTGAATCAGACTTTTATTTATTTAGTGTAATCAAGAAGGAACTGTCTGTTTTGTGACCTTCTAGGTTAGTGAAAGGGAACAAAGGATTTCTCTTTATTATTATTATTTTTTGGCATCATGCAGTTAGCAGAACAATGCAAAACTGTGATAAAGGATCATACTCTGGTTGGCTGGCTGCTTGGACTGTAGCTGCATGTCACATTATTATTCCAGTTGGTCTGAAGAATTCTTTTACGTGAGCAGAAATAACCATTTTATTAAAAATAAAGTAGAATCCATACCCCTTAGAATCAGTTGGGAAAAATTACTCCCTTCCAGCAGATACCTAGATAACCATTAAACATATAAGGCATTGAAAGTTCCTTGAATAATTTTGTTAAGCTGGACAAAAATAATAAGAGAGTTTTGCAACATGCCTGGTGATTGGACAGAGAACATCCTGCCAGATTACAGACATATCTCATGCAAATTACAGAAAAAGACCCCAGATGGCCGTCAGGGACTGTGGTAAGCAGCTCAAGGTCAGGAATCTGGGTAACAGACCTAAAATACATGTAGAGATTGCTCAGTGACAGTGGAGCTGAAAGAAATTATAAAAAGCTAAGAATAATTAACCAGAAATAATTAATTGGTTACTGCTTCTTATCCAGATAAGGAGAAAATGCTATTTGGAAAGTTCATGCAGTTCCTAAACTTTGTATTTCTTTTTTAAAAATGGCTTCACCAGCGTGAAGCACAGTAATTCACTCCCTGGTCCTGGCACTCTGTAGGCATTTTGCTAAGACCTGTAAATGATCTGCAATATGTTCAGCTAATGCCAACAAACATTATTCATCGCTACGGCTGCATTTGTTGCACAGTTTTCGAAGCTGGTTATTTCTAAATGTTTTTCCCTTCTGCGTTTAGCTAGTGAAAGGTTTCAAATGCAGTGAAAGACCTTGGTGCTCTGTGAAGCTAAGCTAGATTGAACTATGTGGAATGAAAGAAACATCACCAATAGTGAAGTAAAAAAGAGGGCTTTTTTTTCAAGTTTATTTCAATACATTTTCATTAGTGTCCCCTGTGGTAAGCTGCAATGGGGATCCATGTCCCATCGGGGTGGGCTGGCTGCATGCGGGGTGCACCTGCCATTGGGGGGGGTGTCCTGGTTTCGGCAGGGGTAGAGTTAATTTCCTTCCTAGTAGCTGGTACAGTGCTGTGTTTTGGATTTAGGACAAGAACAATGTTGATAACACACCGATGTTTTAGTTGTTGCTAAGTGGTGCTTACACCAGTCAAGGACTTTTCAGCTTCCCATGCTCTACCGACTGAGAAGGCTGGAGGTGCACAAGAAGCTGGGAGGGGGCACAGCCAGGACAGCTGACCCAAACTGGCCAAAGGGACATTCCATACCATGTGACGTCATGCTCAGCATCGGTCGGTGGGTGGTGAGCAATTGTACTGTGCATCACTTGCTTTGTGTATTATTATTATTACTTTTTTTTTTTTTCAATTATTAAACTGTTTTTATCTCAACCCATGAGTTTTCTCACTTCTACTCTTCCAGTTCTCTCCCCCATCTCACCAGGGCGGGAGGAGAGGAGTGAGCGAGCGGCTGGGTGGTGCTCAGTTGCTGACTGAGGTTAAACCACGACAGGGGGCCATTGGCCTCCCTGGTGGTGGTGTGGGGGCTCTGAACATTGCAGCCATGAGGGGAAGGCTTCTTGTCCTCCTCACTGCATTTCTGTGCTGCCACACTGTGAAGGTCATAAATGTGCTGTTTTACTAAGAGCTTCGGTTGAGGAAGAGTATCTTTGGAAGCAAAATTAGAAAAACTCTAGTTCATGAAGCTACATACTTGAAAAGGTACATTGCAGAGTAACCCACGCTTCTTTTAAATCAACACTTTCTAGGATATTAAAAGCCTTCAACTTTGAGATGGGGAAAAATCTGTTAGGTATAAATAAAGCATGACTGCCTAATCAGTTTAGTGGGGATGGAGGCTTTACAATGAAAGCTCCCATGAACAATTTCTTTATTAAGCAGGTCTTACTAAGATTAAATTACCAAATTGAGAGTGTTTTCCAGGAAATAGTATGCTTTGCTTAGCAGTGTATGGTCGATGAGTTACATCAAATGATCAAGGGATACTGCAGGTTATTCTTCATTGGGATCTATAAGGCCAGGATAAACAAACATCTGTGGGGAATGGTTTCAGTGGAAGGTGAGTTAGTGATATCCTGAGATCTCTTTCACCCCTCTATTTTTATCTATTAAGGGAAAGATAAAATGATGGAAACCATGTCTGTTGATCTGAATTCAGAGATGCATAATTTGACCTGAAAGATCGATTCCATTTCTGTTGAAGCCAGTGGGTCTCTGAATAGACCCCAATTCATGCTCAAAGCTATAGTGTTTTTGACTTAAAAGAAGACTTAAAGAAGTGCTTATCTTGAAGAACGTACTTAGAGCACATTCCCAAATTCTTTACTCTGACTCTGACAACACCGCGACACACCGCTGTGATCACAATTTTAGTGTGGTTTCACATGAAATACTCCCAAAGCAAATGTTCTTGAATTTCATAGTGTGAGCTATGAGATAACCTCTTGCAAGTAAAATGATCATGAATACAAGTAGACCAAGGAGAACATTACTTGCAAGACACACAAGTGCGCTTTGTTCTTCCACTTTCTTTTCCTCAGAAGCGTAATACTCCTGAGACCAACAGCTGTCAACAATACGAGAGTAAAAATAATACACGGTATTAGTTGCCTGTTGTGCTAGGCACTGTGTAAAGATACAGTAATTGAAGTTACTAATATTCATTATTTTATTATGGCTTTCAAGATTTTTAGTGTTCTTCAAGCCTTTTTTCCCATTTTCTTGTGCTGTGTGAGATTCTCAACTATTGCTTAATAAAAAAAAAGAAATTCTAATTCACATAACTGTGCAGGAAAACCTTAAAGAGTTCAAAACCAGACACAGAATAGAAAGAAGACAGGTTTCTTTTCCCTTTTTATTTCTTAAGTGTCACAATTTTAAAGTCAACCTCAAAGTTTATTTGTGCTTGCTCTGGATTTGGGGGACTACCAATACCAAGAAAAAAGCAGACCCTCTGCCAGACAAACCATTCTGTTCTACATATACAAGATAAGCAAAGGGTGGGGGAAGTAAACTATTGTTAAGAATGTGGAAATTAAGCATAAGGAGATTAAACTGCCAGCACTTTCAACACTTGCTTATGCAGATAAAGCCAGCGCCCAAGAGAGCACAGAGGCAGCCTGCGGGAGAGCCGAGAACTGACCCTGGCTGCTCCTTGGGAAGGGAGACAAGCGGCATCGGGTGTAGATGAAGCAGCACTCACCAGTGCAAAAGCTGAATCAGCTGCACAGCTTAGTACTTTCTTAACGAGTGTCACTGTGAAAAAGCTGAATGAACTGCCAGGACTGTCCATATTCTTAAGGTTAAGGGAGGAAGGTGTGAAACAAAGAGGAGCACAATTATTGTTCTTCACAAAATAGTTCAGCTTGGGAACTTCTTGCCACAGGATTCTGTGAATGCTAAATGTTTACACAGCATTACGGGGGCAGGGGGGGGGGGGGGCACGGGGGGGCAAACACATGGGAAAAAAAACAGGA
>NW_008796110.1:7136025-7150621 GCF_000699145.1 Aptenodytes forsteri
GGAACTGGGCAAACCCATGGGTAAGAAATCAGTAAATATTATCAAATAAAACCAAAATCAAACTCAACAGCTCACCCGTTTTGATTTCAGGAAAAGTAGTTCAATTTTATCTGAAAATGTCTCGAGAGTGAGAATGCATTTCAGTGAAATATCTTCTGTTTTCCTTGTTCTCACACTCTCACTTAGGCATTGACTTGTGGTTGCTGCTGGAGACAGGACGTTGGTCTAAATGGGTTTTTGATGTGACCTACTACAGCTGTCCCAAGGCTATAATGTTATGAGGGACACTTACTGACAGCAGCTGAAGATCTAACCCATCAGCTGTTGGAAGTTCTCTTAGATGCTACACGGTTTTTGTGGCTACCAAGTAGTTTCCAGAGATGCCTTTTCCCAGAATCTCTTGGCCCTACAAATAAAGCAATTCTGCATGGTTCTAGCCACTTTAGACCGTGAGTCACTTGTTGGGATTGCAGCTTATGGAAGGGGTCAAATGCTTCCTTAACAAGGGCAGGCTGCACCACACTGGAAAATCTTTTTTCCTCAGTATACCCTTGATAGTTCTAAAATCTAAGAGATGGGTTTCTACAAATAAACAACATCTGTGTGTTATCAGTTTTATCCATCTTCAGGATGGAACACATTCATCTGGGTAGAGCCTGAAAGCCCTCCCAGGAATATTTCAAATCCATTTTCTAGGTAAAACAAACAGATACTTACGCCCCAGCCCTACATCCCACACCGACTCCTGCATTCACAAGGAACCCCAGTGACCTCTCTGGGTCCGTACAGGCTAACTGTACTTCAGGACAGTGCATTACCTTTTATAATTAGTACAGTATGGGGTTTTGATGGGTATACTTCAATTTTGTCACTTCTTTCTGATGAGAAAATTCATTTTAAATTGACATCCAGGAATGAATTGAAATGTACAAAGGGTCTTAAATGAAAAAGTGTTAAGTATCCATGTAAGCTCGAATCAGATATCTAAATTATCAGATGAGAAATGCAGCTCTTGAAAACAAAGGTGCACCAGAAGATTTATTTCAAACAAATACATTTCTGTGTCATTAAAAGAAAGACCTGGAGCTGATGTAAATAGTTTGGAAGCAAAATAAACCACACTGTAATCATATATTAAGAAGAAATATGTGTGAATCTCAATGATTTGTAGAAATATATTCCAAATTCATGAAAAAAATCATCACAATTTTACTGCAAATGAAAACTTTATTTTAAATATCGCAATGTTTAGGGAAAACACAAGAAAGAAAAGGAAGGTGGCACTTCAATTTTCAGTCTTGAGTCAACAGAGGGAAGTCTATGATTAAAAAAAAGCTGGAGGATGCAAATCAATTGCTTTCCTGAAGCCTTTTTACTTCTTGACTGCAAGATGTTACTGGCTTTCAATTAACCGGTAGTGACTGACTGCTCCAAGCACATTCCTAGCCTGTTGCAAATGCAAAGTCAAATGGGTTTATAAAAAGTCACCCGTGAAGATTGGTTAAGCTGCTTGTTTGACTGCGTGTTTGCAATGGGCTAGGACCATGCGCACAACCAGTCACTGCGATTTGACTGACAGGCAATTAAGATGTGCTAACTTGTGCTTGTGGGAACATATCATTAAAATGCCTTATCCAGTACTTCACCACATGAAAAAATATATTGTGTCAAGGTTGTGATAAAAGTTTTATTTTATTGATACTACGTGTAAATTAAAAATGTAGCCATGTACCAGGTGAAATTTTACGTCTTCTATCCACATTTTACTCATCCTAGTTTCTTATGATTAAGCTTTCTGTGCCTTCCTTCCAGTACCAAGTATACTTCCAGAGAAAAAGACATCAGATACTATCACTTTTTTAGGGTTTTTATTAGCATTCAGAGGATCTCAGGACCACACAAAGAGGTTTTTGGCAAACGTCAAATACAGAGTTTTCCACAATGCTGGGTGGCTGCCTTTTCAAGAATCTTTAGCTTCAGTTATGACCAACTGGTTGTGAAAACACTTTAATATGTAGGAACTGAAGTGCTGGGCTTTTCTGTCTCAACAAGTTATTAATTCATTTTTAGCTGAGACTCCATGTCCAGATGAGAGCTCCACTCCTAACATGCAGCTACCTCTCCCTGCCTGAATTCTTTCCATCAGAGAACTAGGTATAAATTTACCTTCTTTTTTATCACTGTGGGTGTGACAGCAATCTGAAGATTCAGTAATAGATAGGAAGAAAAGAAATTATTCCTCTCTGACGATTTGGTGGCCAAGTGATTTCACCTCTTGTGTAATATTAAAAAAAAAGAGTTTAAGAGGCTGATAGGATGTATTTTCTCTTTCTGCTTACATGTGATAACAGAGAGATGCAGGCCTTAACTTTGTATTTAAATTATATCAACATTTTGAGCTGATAAGGTTTAATGTTTTAAATGTAATCTGTAAAACGTGGATTAAATGTGAAATCAGTACAAATTCTGCAGAAATTAATAGATAATTGACCTGAATTACTTTGACTCTCTGGAAGTCAGGTGTCTAGTCTAAGCTAAAGATCTCCCATCAAGAGAGAGTGAGGACAGGAACATGTGGGTACAATTCAGTCCATTCAGAAATAAATGTCTAAAATAGAATCACCCTCTGGAGATGCTTACCTCCTCTCGTTAGTAACAGGCTGAGCTTTGACAATTAGCTTCAGTTTGACACCTTACTTTTAAATGGCTAAAATTAGGTGACATGAACCTTATCTTGCCATTATCTATCTCCACCCAATACAGCAAAGCATTCAATAGCAAGCTTATACTTAAATGTAAGACAAGTGCCATAAATCTTTCTAAGTGTTTTGCTGGAGCAGGTCCAGAGTGCTCATCAGTTTGCAGGATCAAACATTGTATCTTTAATGGTGTTTAGCACTTGAAATTCCTACCGATATCATTGCTCTAATGTGCAGTTACAGCTTCAAAATGTGAAGGCTAGACTTGAAAGGATTTGTTTATCACTGGTCCACGCTGCTGTCTTTACCAGAGGGAAATGAAGGTGTAGAAAGAGAGCTTGCACATCTCACATATGCCTGAACACCGAACATCTGAAAGTTATTTTCATTGGGGATCTTCTTAAAAAGGCAGAAATGTTTAGAGCACAGACACTGAAGTGGGAATAGATTTCAAATACAATTATTAAATTTACTTAATGATCTACTACGCTTACTTTAGGCATCTACCGTAGGCGCAATTCAGGACATACAAGTTTAGGAATCCAGATTTCCTTTACAGTCCATGGAAAGAGACACTCAGAGGGCCGGTGGGAACATCAGAGTTAGCAATCTCCAGTGTAACCCATTTTGCTATTTAATTGCAACATTAATGCCTGGTTGTTTCCTGGCAAGGTATAAAGTACACATGGAAAAATAAGATATTGCAAGAACACAGAGCACCTTTTTGAGCCCATTTAACTCCCCTGTAAATTGGCAACCAAACCCTGCTTTCACTGAAGTCTTGTGTCCAAACAACGCAAAACTGTTTTTCACGTTATTTGCCATATTTTACAGTACTTTTTCACAGCAATCTGGATAAGTGGCCTGCATAAACTGTGTTGCAGCTTGAGCATGAGAGGCTAAACTCTAGCTGTGAACATATCACAAAGATAAAATAGAAGCGACTTAACAATGTTATGCCTTGGCTTTGAACATGGTGAGTATAGCACGTTATTATCCTGCCAAAAGAAACATGCTGGATTTGTGACAGATTTCCAGAAAAATAGATTTGATTTTGACTCACTTAGCCACCCAGTTTAGTTTCCAAAATGACCTGAAAGAGTAAAATACTTCTCTCGCCTACATTACTGTTGTTTTGGGCCAAGGAGAGGATTGGCTTAAGAAGTTCTGCTCTGACTTTTGTTATACTGTTTGACTCATTACAAATCTAATCAAAACAAAGGAAAGAAAACATTTCAGATTTTGAAGACTATTACATACTGACATATTTACAGCTTATATAAAACAGGACTTTGCATTTGCTTCTCTGACTCCAGTTGCCACAATAGGTGTTTGGCAGTGCTGCTCATCCAAGATGACTCACATTTTCTGTGAGGCTCCACTGCAAATAGCTTCATTCTGAGAAAAGTCTTCTGTAAGATAGGGGCCTAAATCTTTACTCTCCCACCCATGGCGGGAAGTGAAATACCTGCTTAAGTTGGCAGATGTTGACTGGTCAGTGTACTAGAGAAGTCCACCAGCAAAAAAGAAATTTCATGTGGGATGGACCAATTTCTACACTTGTATCACTTCCTTACACAAAGGGGAAGGGAAATTACCACCTTGATCTATTTGTTGATGTGAAGCATTGTTTACTAGTTTAAAGAAGAGACCTTATCCTGACACGCTTATTAAGGTAAAACGTGGGTGTCAGTATTTCTGATAACTCTCAGACTTGCTAGTTTTACAGACCACTCTGGTATTGAGAGCTGAGCTCTGAAATCAAACAGATGTCTAACAAACAGCCACCTCTACCATTCTGACTAAAAGAGTGGGAGCAAAGGAGACTTGCTGCAGTTATCTGCAGGACCGTTCCACCATCTCAGGTATGGCATTAGTAGCAAAAATGTAATAAAAAACATGTCAAAGAGGACCTGTTTGTGATATACTGTTCTTAACGAGCCCCGCATACAGCTCTGGCCTTGCAGAGGTGCACAAGATGGTCGACAAGCAAGAAAAAAGTTCTTGCTGTGGTAGGAGGGTTACAGTCCAGTCTTAAAACTGGAATTCAGTGGTTTGGATTTTCACATCCCTTCTGACGCTGGAGCCGTCAGACTCCAGCATCCCATAAATCTGAGCCTTTGAATCAGAGTGAAACACAGATCTTTAGATGTTTGCTTCCATGCCTACATATCAGAACAGATGATATAAAGTATGACCTCAGAAACTTGCAGAAAAGTTCAGAGATTTCCTCTTCACTAGCCCATCACCTGTATGTGATTGTGCTGACATTGCTGAGGGGCTATAAGGTCAATCTAATGTCAGGTCATGTCTAGGCTGCTAAATAAAAAAGGCCAGAGACAAAAGTAAAGCACTTGTCTCCTCATCATCCACACTGTTCAACAGTTTTTTCCTTGCTCTGTTTTGGCCATCTTCTAATAGCTCCTTCGAAGTCAACACCTAGTGCAGTCAGGCAGGCTAAAAGACAGTTCATTTTGGGGACCCAAAAGCAACATTAGAAAACAAAGCTGTTTTCTACTCTTATTCGCCAGACTTTGCATCATCACTTATCTCCAAATGGTCTCATGCTACTTTTCCAGGCATACCGTGCATACGGCCTCAATGTCATGCTCTAAGTAAGCTGCTGCACAGTCCTGATAGTAAGAGCATCTAGCAAGCTTTGTTTCAACACAAGAGAAACTGTCAGCTGCATGCAGACATTCTGGACAATGGGCTCTTTGACCTTTTGTCCTTAGTAAAGCAGATTCTTCCCCCATGACATTTTCTGATTTAAGTCCAAAAGAAAGAAGTCCCTCCTAAACCTGGGAATTGTCAGGCAGTTAAACTGGCTGCAGACTGGTAGATGTGTGCAGCTGGCCAAGTCTCATTTCTGTGCCTCCTCTTCTGACAGTTGTTCTTGTAGGGGTCAGTATTAGCAGTAGCAGAGGTGATGGCATTGGCTTGGTGTAAAAGAGCTGTGCTTAAATGAAAATTATACCTTCATATTTCTTGTCCACTTTATGTGAAGTGAAGAATCCTGTGAAAATAATTTGCTAGATTAGATTACTCAGACCTACTGTTGCTTCATTTATGGATGACAGCCCTATCCCTATGAATATAAAGTGAAGGATATGGGGTAGCTAATGGGGTAGGGCTTTGACATTCCTCAGAGGCTTCTAATTCGTGTCCTGTTACAGGAGTCTCTAGGGACCCTTCCCGCAGAGCTCCCTCTTCCTATTACCTCCACTAATGGGACTGAGACCTGTGTACCACCACGTATGATGAATGCTGGCAGACTCCTTCCAGATGGGAGTCTTAAATTCCACATCCTATTCCGTTGCCACAGACTTCTGTCAGTGGGAACCTGTTCTTATCAATCTGAAAGATTAAGAACTTGCAGATACAACCTTTTTCCTGCACTAACAAGATCTCCCACCCCATAGATGTCCTCTGAATGATTAGCAGTAATAGTGCTGCCATAGCAAACGATACTTAGAATCAGGCAATCTTAATGAGACCATTTTGGATTATTTTGGATTAAAGGATGTTGTTTTTTTAAAAATTTTATTATTTTGTTTTATTTTTTATTTATTTAAAATATTGTCTTATGGTAAGTAAATAAATGGCTGGAGTTAACTCAGTGTACAAGTTCAATTGGCTGAACTAAGTGGTGAAAGTTACCTGCAGTAACAGCATCAGGGTATTTCTGAAATACAAGAAGCTGCACCTTGAGCCAAGGTTCAGAGCATGGGAGCTGAGAGGCAGGATACAACGAGAGCCTCAAGGCCCATGTGTAATGGCCAGGTAATGCTGGCCAAGAAAACCTCCGTACTGAGTTTGGTGAAACTGGAATGTTGAGAATGCAGGCAATCGCCTGGAGTAGAACATTTACCACCTTCCACCTTCAAATTATTTTAAAGTTATTAATTGACTCCAGAAGATTCAGAAACATTAGTGCTGCCATCCTCATTTAAAAAATGAGACCACAGAATTAGAAAAGGTAATGGCTTTCTGTAAGTGGTTAGCAGTGAAAGGAAGAAAAGCCAGCCCCAAAGTGATACCTCAGGAGTTCTGGTCCTGCATGAACACCATTAATTTTGTAACTACCACTGAAAGTAAGTGTGGCATTATTATCTTTCCCCAGAAATGCATTACTGTAATTCTAGTGAAACAAATTAATTAATGAACTGATTAACTAACACAAGCATGCTTGAAATTCAGAATTTCCTATCCTCTGTGGACTTCACACTGTATACTGTATACTATAAAACTGCTTTTCTTTTTTAATCAAAGCTGGCAAAAATGTTACTGAATTTGATCCTACAATTTTGTTTTTCCCTCTACACCTTCCACCATAAGTAGTTTCCAGTAAAAAAATAGTATTTCCTCCAAACCACTCACAATACAGCCAATACTGCACCTTTTCTTGCTAAGTAGAAACAAATCCTCAGTTTAGGGTATCAAATTTGGGTCAGGTTTGGATGCAGCACAGCCCCATCCTGCTCTGGAACAGTGTGTGCCTTCCAAGTCTGGTTAGATGCACGTTGTACAACTGCGCCTGAAGGCAACTGGCAGTGGTTTACATTAAGAGCAGAACTGGGCTTGGGACAGTGAGTTCAACAAGCATGAGAATAATGCTTCTTTCTTTGGCCATCTCCAGGCTCCACCCCGTTTCTCAAAATTGCTGAACTATTTACAAATGTTAAAGAGAACCTCTGTGTTATTAGAAGAATGTTTACACTGCCATGCATTTCAGATGCAAGCAGAGCTATACAATCAAGGGCCACCCCAAAGACAAGAGCTGCACTGTATTATCAAAATATGTACTGGTTCTACTCTCCACTACCATACAAGGCAGCTCTGCATTCCTGCTGATAACCTTTTATTACCTCCTAAGTTGTCCAGATCACTGCCAGATTTCTTGAACTTCATGGAATGATTACAGGCTTCATAAATATAAACCTCAGATTCCCTTTGGCAGTTTTGTACGGGAACGCCAAAATGAAGAAAATAAAAAGTATCTCAGAAAAGACTATTAAGACCTTTTGCGTGGTAATGGCTGCAGTTATACAGTTTACAGTTTCAATAAACTTCACCAGTTAGAATGAACCAAGCCTCAAAATATCACTGTGATGTTGCTATTACACCCATCTTACATAGGATGTTAGCTGAGGAACAGAACTCCCAAGGAATTTAGACAATGTCCCATTGCATTCAGCAGAGGACTGGAACTAGGTGTCAGATGTTTCTGCTTTGCAGTCACAGTCTGCAGTCTACTAAACCATGCCGACTCCTTATGCCTTTAGACAGGAAGAAAGTATTACATAAAAAGGATTCCAAACAGCTTATATTAATACGCTCAACGCATTATGACTAAATTAGAAGGGGCCAAGAGTCCATTTGTTTGCTGTAAATAAGAAATTTGTAGAGGAGTATTCAGTTTTAGAGATAATTCCCCCCAACGTATTAAAAAAAAAAAGAAAAAAAAGAAAGAAGCGATGGAATAGATGCAAGTCCACAAAGGCAGTCTGAAAAGCTTCTGAATGCATATCATATGGAGAGTTTTCAAATTGAAAAACGTGCATTGAATTCCTGGAATGAAAGAGATGTTGTTTGTATTCTGCCCACAATGTTCTGGCTTCCTATTCTGGAAGGTCATTAAAATGTTTTCTGAGAACTGATGAACTGTTTACTGATTTTATTCTTACTGATTATTCCTGATTTCTGTTCTGAATACACTTTCAAAGTTATTCATTAAAAATACCTCCCAGCTTGTTTCAACTGGAACTTTAAAGCTATGTTGTTGTTTTTTTCCATGTTTTCTTTGATGAAGATCTGTGTCCAACTGAGACAAGTTAAACCCCAATAGCTTCCATTGAGTCAAATACCTACACAATCTAACTCTTTTCTTTGCACCTGGAGACCACATAAAGGTGTAGGTACCTAAAACTTAGCTGTCAGAACGTGTCATTTTTAGGTCCAGAATTTGAAATGCGGAAAAGGTTAGTGCCAAAATAACCAGCATGCTGAACAGAGAGTCAGCCCACCAAAACACACCAGTAGGAAATGCTGAAAATGCTGAACATGGATTTTTCAGCCTGTTCTGAAGCTTAGTAGTGTCAGATAGAGATGGGTGCAGACCACACTAAAGTGCTCTTCAGACTGAGTCATGTGTGGATGCATTTTCCATGGGGGGTGTGTGAGAGAGACAGAGACAGAGAGACAGAGGAGTGTCTTCTCCTGTAACCTCAGCCAGACTTGGCAGAGGGACGGAGATCTAACATGTGTTAAGTTCCTACAAGTTTTGGGAAACTTGCGAAACAAGTTTTGGCTGTTAATGCTGAGCCTCTGCTGAGGCTCAGCCTCTAAAAGACGAGAGAAAATTCACGTGGGCAAATGAGATCTAATGAATTCCCTAACCATGGGAAATGCTTCAGTCAGAGTTTATGCATTAAACAGCAGAAAAACCTCAGTCTGGACTTCTCGCCTGTATGGAGTCTCTGCTGCCTCGTAAAATGCAGACAAGGATAGAAGTCATAAATACATTTATAAGTATGGTTTCCTAATTAGATTCTCTGAAGTCCGTTAGGGGTAAACTCCTGCTGCAGCTTAATATAATACAGTTAGATTGTCAATTAATCACAAAACCACTGGGAGCTAAGCTGCTTTGGTTCAAATACTCAGGAATGCTTGTTCTCAGTCCCAGGATTCAGCTGCACCTCTTTACTGGGGGCTTTGGGCTTAATCAGGGAAGACACAACAGAGCAATGATCTCGGCTAGAGGGAGAAATAGCACCTGGTGGGTACCGTTTTGTGATGTGCGATAGTGAAAACCAGGGCAGGCCATGAGATGCAAACAACTAAATTGCACCCATTGCTGGAATAGGCAGGTCGGTGACTATAACTCGGCTGGACAAGGCTCTGAGCAACCTGATATGCCCGTGAAGTTTGCCCTGTTTTGAGCAGGGGATTGGACTAGATGACCCCCAGAGGGCTCTTCAATTTAAATCTTTCTGTGACGTTATAAGCCCTCAAACCCTGAATTCACAGTTAAAAGAAAAGTAATTGTTTTGCCATTATTTTGTTGGAGTAAAGTGTTGCCAGTGCATGAACATTTGGCTTGGATGCCTTTAGCTTTTGGAAAATTTAAATAGACATTGGTGTCCTGCTTGTTTGGGAACATAGGGGTGGACTCAGACTTTTCCAAATGCCTTCTATCGTGATCCCTGTGTTTCACTCCTGATCTGATTCCTCAGAATCAGATCTGCTTCCTAGGAAGTGTCATAAAGTTAACCTTAGACAGCAGATTTCAGCATAGAACATCAGCCCATTATTACACAAAAAATGTTTTGTTTTTTTAATTTAAATGGGGCATATCTATTAATCAATGTACAGGTGTAACGGATTAGATTTTAGATATATCATAAGCATGCAGCATTAGAAGCACGGATTACTGCTGAAGAACAACCTTTCCTCACCACCTGTCCTCTTGATGTCCTCTTCTCTTTATCTCACAACCTTGATTATTGCAGGTTGCTCCCTAAGCTAATGGTCCATTTTCTATCCATAGCAATTAAACAGCATCATCAACTTTCCTTGTTTAGAGCAATTGCCTTTTGCCACCTTAAGTTTTCTACCTTTTCATAGGAAGTCAAAATTATTCCAGAGTGCCTCCATGATTCAGCGTTCTCTCCTCTGGTTTATTTCACTTCCCCCCCGCCCCTTTTCCCACTCTACTCACGTTCATCCTAAAATACCTCCCCCGTGCCTTCCTCCTATCCGAAATCATGATCGTGCTGTTTTCCAGTCCCGCACAGCCTTCTGGACTTACAGCCCCCTCCTCAGCTTATTCCTTTCTTAAAACCTTCAGAACATCTCTTCTCTTTCAGTTCAACGCTTCTTTTTTTCTGCTGAGTATTTCCCAGGGTCTTGCCTTGTGGGTGCAGCAGGTGTGCTCAGCGTAGCACAGACGGCATCTGCTGGGTAACGGAAGAACATCATGTGGCTGCTGTGAATATTTCAGTTGCTGCAAACATAAAAATCAAGTCTTGATTCATGTAAACGACTCATCCAGGGCAACCAATAAATACTCTTGATCTTTTATTGTAATGCTACTTTTTTTTTAACAAATGAAAAGCTAACAGATATATGAAGCTTGACTAGTTTCTCATAAACTGGGTGCAAAAGTTTTCTACAACAATGCTAGGCTTGAAGCCAAATCTGAACAATGATGGGCTTAATCTGTAGCAGAAACATCCTCTTATTTGGGTCATTTTTCACTTGTTTAGGGGGGAGGCAATGGGGGAAACTCTGATCTGTTACATATTGTTGTGATTGCTCATAGCACCCACAAAACTCAGCATTGCTGCTCTGGTGGTGGCACAGCAAAGCAGGCACTGCCTAGGTGCTCTCCAGAGTGCAAGGTAAAAAGTATCATCTGGCTCATTTTTGGTGATTTAAGCAGTGAACGCAGGGTGGCAATCTACAATCTGAGCCTAGTCCTGTCTCAGATGGTTTTGGACTTTTGTTCCATGAAGTTCCTTTATCCATCGTTTTGTTTATAAAGGTGTTGAAAAAAATGAACGTGTTATTTTCAGTACTTGGACTAAATTTTTTTCTCTGCATTTCTCCTGGATTGTTGATGATCTTTAGATGATTTGTTTTCCATTTAACACCTACTTCTGGGACCTCTTTGGCAGTACAATTAATTTTATTAAGTACCACTCAAGCCTTATACTTAATTAATAAACTCAATTTACTTATTTACTGAAGGAGTGAGTAAAGATGGACTCAGAAGGTCCTGGGCTACAGGTGTTTTTGGCCTCAGCACTTAGAAGCAGTAGGGTAATAGATGCGATACGTGAAAGTGGATGATCAGTTACAGCCTTTGTAAGCGTGGAGAGTCTCCAGCTTTATACTGTTAGCAAGCAGCTATTTGCAAGACTGAAAATCACTGAACCTAGCTTTGTGTGATCCTACTCACTGCTGACTGCTAATGACACACTGATACAATTTTAATAGCGTAAGAGAATTTCAGCTAACATTCAAAACCAGGTATAGGCTGCCTCATGTGCGGTTTAGGTTGACTATGACATTGTTAATTGCTGTGGCCTACCTCCAACAGCCAGAATGAGGAGTGCCTGCCCAGAGGTGACACACCACAGCTCGGTGGTTGGGACGTTCTCCCAAAAGGTGTGAGGCAGAATTTGGAGCTTAAATGCTTGAGGACAACCTCGCATCCAGACTTCCTACTTCTGGAAGCAAATGCTTCACTCATCCAGAGATAGAACAGAAGGTGAACACACCCTTTCCATGTTTCACACAGAAAACTATAATGAAAATGATGTTTGTGCTCAGTGGAGTATGGCGGGTACGTGGGCAGCGAGCCTTACACCAGCAGCTGGACTGGGTTCCTGTCAGTTCTAGGATAAAACAGGGCACCCTACAGTCCTGACGCACAAAGAAGTGTGGAGGCCTAGCAGAAGATTTTTCTATTGGCCTGTCACATCTTTTTCCACACACACAAGCATTCATACATATTGATGTGAATCAGACTGGAATCTTCTCTGACAGTGCTTTGCTTGGGCTGGAAAAGGAGACCACCACATTAGCCCCAGTAGACTGCTCTTGTGGAGATGATTTTTATGATGGCTTTCCACTGAGATGCCACAGGGCTCTGCTGTGGTGGGAGAGCACACCCGGGACCTGAGGACATCATACAGAAACGCTCAAATTTTTGGAACAAGTCCCTGCCCTTGAACTGCTGCATCCTCATACTAGCTCCCTTCATCCTGTTCTTACAGGACAGCCATTGTGCCCCTATTCTTTTGGAGACCCTGCTGCTAGTTGAATTGTTGACCCTTTCCTAGACTGCCAACCTCCTCTTTGCCACTCACTGCTAGCTCTAGCATCCCAAAACCATGCTAAACTTGGCAGAGGTTGTTGAACCAAGCGTTAACACCCTCCCACCCCTACCTCACCAGTTCTTCTGGGAATGGATGGTCTAGAGCTTCCAAGCACCTCAAGTTAGTCCTGAATGTACACAGTTTTGCACTAATGACCATTACTCCAACAAAGCCAGATAATTTTGCTTCACACCATCAACCATGTTCTGTAACACTCAACACCTATGATTCTGCAGGAAAAGGGGAAGTTGCTGTATTGGTTTTGCTCATGAGCATGTAATTTTGAGAGACAGAAACATTAGATTTCCAGAGGAAATATAAACATACCTATAAAAAGCTGCTCAAAGCATGTTTTCCTTTTCTTTCTAGCATATGTATAACCATAATAAGTTTGAGATGCAATCCTATCTCAATAAAAGTTACAGGTTATTCCTACCATGTATAAATATCTGTTCCTAATTCAGATGCATTTATTTGGCTTTGTTCTTTTAAAGTTATAGGTGTTGTGGTTTTGACAAAGCCTTTGCCACCCTGGACTTTACAGATGCTCAGGATAACACTTCCTTAAACAAAAGGCAATATTGGATTCTGACTATATAATGGTAGTAGCAGTCTCATGAAATCCAAAGCTAACTGCATCTGTATGCTAAGGTGCCCTCTAGAATACCAGCCAAGTATAGCACTGACTCGGCCTTGACTTTGCCTCATCCCAGAAAAAGGAAATGGTTTGCCTGGAGTTCACATAAAATGTATTTTTGTAGCAGTGAGCCATAAACAATAAGGAAAATCTTGTTCTTTGTACCAAAAGAGCTACGATGGCATCACCACTTTTTCTTCGTTGACACTGTAAAGATTCCAATTAACGCACTAATATTTGGAGTGACATACAAGTAAATTTTACTATATAAATGGGTTAAAAAGAGATTAAACATAAGTGTGCTAAGAGCGCTTCATGTGCATACAAATCCATATGTCCTGAAAAGCAGCGGGAGTTATATATGCTCAGAGTGCCACGGACCTCCTTTGCTCTTGGGGCACCGAAGATGCTGTGTCGCGATGCCTGTGGTGCTGGTGAAGGCTCCTGGGCTCTGTGGTCAACCAACAGGCAATACCTAGACACTCCAATGAAGGTTACAAATGGGTTAAGTGAAGCAGGACTTAACAATAATCTCAATGGCATTTCACCTTGTCTGCCATTTTTGGGAACTAGGCAAATTTCAAAATTTCAGGGTGTGTTTGAAATGCAAACAGACAGAAACCTGGTGATTTTAGGGGTTCTTTGAAAAGGCTGACTGCTACTGCTATACTAAAAAGAAAAATCAAGTTCCCAGATGTCCCAGTTAGGTCAGTGACAGGATGGTCTCTCTGGTGCCCTCTGCTGCGATGGCTTAAGCTACACCCCACTTTTGTTTAATCTCTATTTTAAAAGTTGTTGTTCTACTGTACAGTTCTACTTGTTCTCCACAGCTAATTGCTAAAAACAACTCTAAAAACTCAAACCTGGAGTCTAACAACCTACATTGTCACAGTAGCCACATAACGTACAACACAGAACAGAAAGCTAAGACAGGGAGCAAATTACATCCCGAAGGTAAATTTGGGCTTTTCCTTCTCACACATGCTGATAGTGACAAGGCCAAATGTGTCTTCTGCTGTGAATCTTTTGTCTTCATTTGGTGCTCAACATGTGAAGAGTTAAAATCAAGTATGTCCCTTAGTCAGTGGCATGATAAATAGAGCTAAGTGCCTCTTCCAGCTGTTTCTTGCAGCCAATTAACTATTTCTGAAAAGAAGAATATGTTGGTATAACAAGTGCTTATAAGGCTTAAGGGTAGAACTCCAACTTTCATACTTTGAGTTCAAAATTTCATCTGTAAAGTATGTACTTCCAGCTTCTATTCTTAGCTTACTAAGATAAATAGATCCAAAGGGACCTCCATGATAAAACAGCCAACAAAATAAGAGGGAAAAAAAAAAAACCCACACTTAACTGAAAATATTTTTATTATGATA
>NW_008796110.1:7150759-7153940 GCF_000699145.1 Aptenodytes forsteri
CCCACACTTAACTGCCAATATTTTTTTATTATGAGTGACAGAATGAAGTCTCCTTAATGCTTGTATTCAAGCTCCAGCATGTCGACATATCTTTCAGCTAACACTAAAAGCATTATCTTCAGGAATATAAATTCCTTCCTAGCTCATTACAAGAGCTGTTTAGCACTCCTAATCATCTCCTGATCTATTGCGTAGTCGCACAGCGGTATCTTTGTCTCCCTTCTGTATCATCTGCACATTACGCTTGACCTTCCTATGACATGACCCTTTCCAATTACTGCATGGACAGAGATTAAACTTTGGCTACCCCGTAACAGAAACACCTAGATGCATCAGGTTCCAGGGAAGAGAGCCAGAAGGAAACAAGTAGGCAAGGGAAGATTAAGCTTCTCAAGAAGAGCGCTAGCTAAAGGCAGCAAGCCAACATGCTTCAGAAGAGGCATGGAAAAAAGCTAGTCCCAGAAGATGATGGGTTATTGAGATGTTTGGTTTGACATGAATTTCCTTAGCAATTCTGTCTTGGTGGAATAAGTCCTGAGGTAGTGCCTGCTCATCTTTATTATTATGTAACCTTCATTAAAAAAGTTTAACAAACAAAACTGCACAGAACAAGATTTAAAGTGAGAAGTAAGACTACCATCAGTGCAAGCAATCACATTAAGGAAAAATAGAGCTGTCACATGGGGTGGCAAGAGAGGGGCAGGGAAAGTTGCACAACAGCTTTTCACAAAGCGTTCTTTATAGAGATCAGCTGCATCTTCTAGAATAGATATTAGTAAGTGGGTGAGGACAGATGCACTCAAGACAAGTAAAACCCAGACATTATTAAGCCATCCTTATAGATAAACATTAAATAAGGCCTTATCCCACCCCACAAATGGCATTCTCACAGCACGTCCTGCTACAGATTAAGGAGCACTTAAATGGAAAAAATGGAAATACCTTCTCCTACTGAGGCATCCCGGTTTTCCTTTTTTTAAAACTACAAATCTGGCAAGAATACAGCCCCATTGCTATGAACTGAAAGACATACACTTTTTTGTACATCCTGAGGCTCCCTGGGAAAAGCTGTACAGGCTTCCAGAACACAGACCTAAAGTTTACACCTCAATTTAGACAACACACAAAGTATGTATCTCACACCAGTGTCTTATTTTTGCAGTACTCAAAGTATCACAATGCACTTTATTTTCTCAGGACATTAGCTCACCTGTGTGAATTCAAAACTTCCCATGCTATGCCTTAAAACATAATTAAGGCCATAGGTTATGTGAACAAAAAGTAAATTCACACTAGGTTTTGAAGTTGTGTATTTGTTGGAACAAGACCTATTGTTTTACACCTATAAGCACATCAACAATATTAAACAAGACAGTAAGCACTTTACAGTAATACAGGCCTTAAGGTTTTTTTTTGGAAATAATGTCAAAGCTGAAGGAAAGTATGGAAACATTTCCCCTCCTCTTTGCCTCCCCCCTAAGGGGAACACTAATTTTTATTTTTGTAATTGTCAATCCAGCCACCATAAAACTTAAAAAAGAGCTGAACATAAGACTTGCATAGATTATTTTTTTGATTTTTTTTTTTAGGCCAAAGACTCTCCATTCACTGTTTGGTGTTTGGACAGCTAACAAGTTTCCCAAAGACTCTCCATTCACTGTTTGGCATGAAGACAGCTAACAAGTTTCACTGTAGATCTGTAATTCTTAAGAAAAAGAAAGAACCACACATTTGGTTTATCTAGTGAGCAAAGCTAATACACAGCTGTGATTTTTTTTTCACTCAAGTACTGGAAGTCTTCTGGGAAAGACTTCTTTGTGCTTTGGTTAAGAACTTACAAATCAAAAGCCTAATATGATCCTTTTGCAGAATTACATTCCTGGAAATGCATACGGTATTGGGTGCCATGTCCTTCTGATAGAAGGCAAAATTTATGAGAATAACATTCATGAAAAAACCCAGAAGCCAGTTCTGAAAGGATAAGAGTGACACCCACTAACGTTGGTGGATTTTTAAATATTTTTTTAAATCTGGGCACGACATCCTCTTATATTTTCTCCTCCCCTCCCTCCCCCCCAAATAAGCCTGTAAAGTAACTTCAACATTTGTAAAATGAAAACTTTTGCAGGCATGAACAGTTTAAGAGAGAAACATGAGCCAACGCAGTTTTCTACTGGTGCAGAGTTACTTTACAAACTAGATGTGAGAGCAGGCACCATCCCTCAAGAACTCATGCATGAACAACAAGCAAATGATTACAGGCAACTTTTTTTTTTTAAGCTTCATTCTCCCTGCGTACTTGAGGTCTAGTGAAAACTGTATGTGTTGGTAAAGCTGATCATTTTGTCTAAAGTGCTTGATGAAAGCAGGGAAACTATAAAAATGATAAATTAGTGAAACCAAAAGTGGAAGAGTTACATTTATCACACAAAACAAGAAAAATTGGAGCATTTTCACATTTTCTTCTTCCACTAGACAAGATACAGCAAAAAGATCCTTCACAGTGAAGAGCTCCCTTAAAGTGTATATAGTTCATAACATTTTTTCTTACATTTCTGGGATAAGAAATCATTTGACATAAGACTCAGGAACAATATTCCAAAAAAGAAAGTATTATTATGGCTAAGAAATGAAGGTTACATAGCAAGTTTTAGTCATTCAGAAAAAAAATCTTTGGGAAAATGCTATTTAATACTTTCAATAACTTTAAATGCCCCGATACTATATATTTTTACAGTAGAAATGCAAGAGCCTTTGGAACGCAGCAATGCTTGGTTCTGTGCATGTCTTCTCTTAAGACATCATCTTTTTCTTACATTCCACTGAGCAAAAGACCATTCCTTCCACCGGCATGAACTTCTGGCCAATTAGACACTTGCTGCAACAGGAACACAAGAAGCATTCCTGCGTAGCATGCCAGTTGAAGTTGTTGTATGTCACACGCTGAACTTCTGGATCTATAGCATTATGACAGCCTTGGCAGGTCTGTTTAGAAACAAAACGACACTTAAATGAAGAATACATATCCCCTCTACAAGTCCAATAAAAGCTAGAATTCTTAAATGTTGTTGGAAAAGAGAAATGGGTGTTAAAAAAAAAGCCGTTGAAATAAGTCTCCAGCTTTTGATTTTTCTTTATTTCTGGAAAGTTGCCTGTCGGAAAAGGACCTGGGGGTGCTGAT